>NC_088914.1:78655530-78958561 GCF_963576675.1 Euphorbia lathyris | reverse complement strand
TATTTCATATTTTTTTGTGATTTAATAACAAAATTGAAAATTAATATTTATAAATTCGATGAAATATTGGAAATTTTTTTTTGTCCAGCTCGTATAAAAGGCAATATGTTATTTTTATTTTCTTGAAAAAAAATTCACGTCTAATCATATGTTTGTGATCTGTTACTAACGATGATAAAATGGTGCACATGTGAAGTGTAGATGACAATATTCATGACCAACAAGACAGTTTGATAAATTATTTCTCAAATTGACCAAACTTGTCAATGTTATAAGTAAAATTGCTTTTGGCTGCCAAAATTAAGGGTATAATTGTACCATTTTTAGACGTCAAGGGTAAAATTGCGCATAGCTATAAATATTGGGGGGTATTTTTGTACATTATCCTATTATAAAATAAAAAAATGTGTTACACAAATTAATAAAAATAATCTATATAAAAAATAAAAAATTTATTGAACACAATAAAACATTGTTCTTCCGGTAATTATGTTGTAGAAATATAAATAATGTCAAAGAATAAACATATTCTGTGTAAATAAGAAGGATAATTATGTCAATAACAACTAACTACAAACAACTGTTTATGAAAAGCTCCAAAACGCTGCAGTTATATAAACCTAACCAAATGCTATATTTCCTGTAGTTTGGAGTGAAACGCTAAACGCTCATCTGAAAAGCTGAAACAAACACTCTCTTAATATGACTAGGTGGTTAGAGTTAGAAGTGAGATTGTCTAACAATAAAGTGATTGACAAAAGCTTGCAAGAAAAAATAAACAGGGAAAAGGAACATTGGAAGCAAGTCTTAGTTAGAATAATTGTTGTGGTTAAAACTTTAGCTAAGAATAACTTGGCTTTTCGCGGAACTAATGAAAAAATTTATGAAAATAATAATGGAAACTTTTTAAGTTTCATGGAGATGATAGCTGAATTTGATCCTGTAATGCAAGAACATTTACGAAGGATTCAACACAAAGAAATCCAATCTCACTATTTAAGACATAATATTCAAAATGAATTAATTGAATTATTGGCAAATGGGGTAAGGTGCACAATAATAAAAAAGATAAAACAAATGAAATATTTTTCTATTATTTTAGATTGTACTCCTGATATTAGTCACCAAGAACAAATGACTCTTGTATTAAGATGTGTAGATACTAATGCAAATTCAATAAGAGTAGTTGAACATTTTATTGAATTTTTAAAAGTGGACGATACTTCTGGAAAAGGTCTTTTTGATGAGCTTGTAAATAGAATGGATAAATATCAACTGGATATTAGTAATATAAGAGGACAAGAATATGATAATGGATCCAATATGAAGGGAAACAAACAAGGAGTCCAAAGAAGGATTCTGGATAGAAATCCAAGAGCATTTTACACACCCTGTGGTTGTCATGGTTTGAATTTGGTTCTTTGTGACATGGCTAATTCATGCGAGAAAGCTATATCTTTTTTTGGCATTTTACAACGAATATATACTATATTTGCCTCTTCTACAAAAAGATGGGAAATTTTGAAAACTCATGTTATTATTTCAGTTAAACCATTATCACAAACACGGCGGGAAAGTCGAGTTGAAAGTGTCAAAGCTATAAGATTTCAGATTTCAAATATTATAGATGCTTTAGAAAACTTAGCTAAAGTTAGTGATGATCCTAAAATAAAGAGTGAAGCTAAAAGCTTAATAAAATATGAAATGCAAGATTTTGAGTTTTTGTTAAGTTTGATTATTTGGTATGATACAGTAAGCAAAACTTTGCAATCTAATGACATGCAAATTGATAAATTGAAGTGTCTTATTTCCTTTTTAGAAAATTATAGGGGAAATGGATATGCATCCGCTTTAGATTTAGCTAAAAAACTTGCAATTGAAATTGATTCTCATTCGGCATTTCGTGAGAAACGTTTTATTAAAAGAAAGAAATTTTTTGATGAGAGGAATCTTTTCGGGTTGATTATTTTTTGTACATACTTGATCAAGCAATAGCCTCTATGAAAACAAGATTTGAACATTTTTCTTATTAGGAGCAAAAGTTTGGATTTTTGTTTACTTCAGAGAAATTAAAAACTTTAAATGACAATGATTTGGAGAAAAAATGTCATGAATTAAGTGATTTATTTGATCATAATGGACAATTTGATGTTGATGGTTATGATTTATTTTCTGAGTTAAAAGTATTGAAAGTAGTTTTAGAAATAGAAAATGATTCTCCTTTAAAGATACTATCTTTTATTAAAAGAATAAACTCTAATTCTTTTATTATTTATCGACTTTTACTAACAATGCATGTAACAGTTGCATCTGCAGATAGAAGTTTTTCAAAATTAAAGTTAATTAAAAATTATTTACGTTCTACTATGTCACAGGAAAGATTAAATGAATTAGCTTTATTGTCTGTTGAAAATGAGACATTAAAGGATATTATATTGAATATAAAAGTTTAATTAGTGATTTTGCATCTCAACGGGCTAGAGCAATTTTTAGATGGATATTAAATTTGTAATTTCATGTATGTAAATATATATACTTTTTCATGTATTTGTAAAAGTTGTAAGGTATTCATCCGCCAAAAGAGAGGATGATATTATACTTAAATACATTTATTTATTTTTATAGTTTTGCTTGTATATAAGGGCCCATATTTTATATTTCGCCTAGGGCCTCAAGTAGTCCCGAGTCGGCCTCACAACCGTTTTTTTATATTCGTCAATTAAATAAACATGTTTGCTAGTGAAAGTTTGTCGGTTAGGAAAGAAGTTAGTTCATATCCCATGACATCAATACTTCAATATCTAAAATCTCTATAGAGTAATGTGAGTAGTTTTAACTCCTTTGTTATTTATTTTCCAAAACCTTTTGAAAATGCACGAGCACATTGTCTTGTTTTCACTTCATCAAAGCTATTAAAGAGTCATAACACATGAATACAGATTTTAAATATAGTCTTGATGCAGCAAGGAGAAAATGTAAGAACTGTTGTTTAGACCCTGTTAGAAAAGCTAAAGTAAGGGTCATAACACGATGTTTCAATGAGATTTTAATTGTCCAAAATAATCCCAAAACATGAAATTTTTTAAGCCATACATAACTTCTTTAATCATCGTACGTCTATCACAGGGTTCATAGACTCCATGCAAAAACACATTCTCAACAAAGCTTCTTTAAGGTAGTATAATTTAATTCGCTTATAAGCTTTTTACATGTCAATCTTTAGAGCAATTGATCGTTCTTTTCCTAATTTCCCAGGTCCATGTTCAATGCACCAATTATAGCGTAAGTAGAAAATTCGTTCTGTGGATCTTGATAACTTCCTAGAAGATATGGTAATACGTTCCTCCGCTTTTCATGCAAGACAAATATAGAGAGTGATCAGATCATGGCGAGGCACTCTCTAATACTAAAGTAAGTTCTATTCTAGATGAAAAGTAGTAATAGATGTAGTAATATTACAATAGTAGTAAAAATATGCGTAAGATCTACCTTTCAAGGAGCGTAGCCTTTTATATAGGAGTGATAAGTCTTATTCTGAATTCTAATCTATTTAGGAATGCATCATTAATAACATAGAACTCTATTTTTTAAGTGATCGCCCAAAACTCTCAATTAGAATAGGATTTGAATACCCGAATCATGAAGAATTACATCTCTAGAAGAACATATATGAATATTCCCGTTAACACATATCTAAGCAAAATTATCTCGGGACTAAGACTTTGTTGTAGTTGTTGTATACCACTCATATCCTGATTGGGATATCTGTATGTATGACCAATGACAGAGGCTAATCACTTTTCTACCATTGGTAATTTCTTTACAATCTAGTAGACCTGTTCATGGACTGGGCCGGGCTGGGCTTGGGTCGGGCCTAAGCGGGTTTGTCACATAATTGCTTTGTCCAAGCCCAACCTAGCCCGCACTATATTTACATCGGGCTCGGACTGGGCTGGGCCAAGCTAAAAAACTAATTCCCAAACCCAACCCGACCCGGCCCAACTAGTATCTTTGTATTTTTTTTAAATTAAAATTAAACTAAATTTTAGAGGATTATTTAAATAAAAATCAATTAACGCAATCTTAAATAAAAATAATACTCCTTTGATACTAATAAATAAAACAGTAACAAAAATATATACATGTTTACCGATTCTAAAAAAATATATGGTTTGGAAATTTTTATGTTGAAGAAATTTAAAAGTTTTATTTTTGAAATATAAAGTTTATTAAACTATAAAATTTATAAAATTAAAGTTATTGTTAAAATTTCGAGCCGGGCAGGGTTGGGCCTGGGTTTTGAGACAAATCCCAAGCCCAACCTACTATGTATTCGGGCCTAAGCGGGCTTGGACCGGGCCGTGCCTATTACGAAACATATACGTCCAAGTCCAGTATTTGAAGAGCGGGCTTGAACGGGCCCGTGGGCTTTTGAACAGGTCTACAATCTAAATCTTTAGGGAAATTTACATGGAAATTCAACTTTTAAAAATTATTTGTAACTTTGTCACTTAAAATTATAAATTATATTAAGTGGGTAGTTGACGATTTTCCACTACAATTTCATCAACTAAAGCAGTTATAAAATTTGACATTTATCAAATAAAGACTTATACTTTTGATATTATATTAATTAAATTATCAATATTAACTAAACAATAAATATGAGATTGAAGAGATGGAATTACTCCCCGGAACACACGAAAGAAAAATATGAACTAGGATGCCGCCGACTCGGTCGATTCGGGTGGAGAAAATGGCAGTTCCTTTCCTCCCACCCACGAGGACAGTCTCAGTCAAAAGAGATAGGAATGATCTTACAAGTGTTGGATTCTGAAACAAGAGCATTCTAAACTTCTCTATTATATATATGAATTTCATGTAAAAGACCCATATCTTTACTGTTTTTACTTTTTTTTAGGGCTTTAATTTTCCAGACATATTGGCCCAAGAAAAGCCCAAACAAATGGCAAAATGCTTAAACCCCAAATCTGGATATTGAAAAACCCTCATTTTGATATTAATTTGGCAGCCATTTGAGGTACCTGAAACGCCATGGCCAAGTGGTGGCGCGGCCTGAATACGGTGGTCCGATCTCCATCGCCGCTATCAAGATTACAGTCTCTATACTCGCAGTCTTCTCTTTACCACACAATCCAAGCAATTCCTAGGGAGTGCACAGGTCACCGAGTGGCAGCTCGAGATAGAGCCCAAGGTAGAATCCCTGCCGTTGTTTTCTCTCAGGGAATACTCGATAAAAATCCTAGCTCTCAATCAGCATCGAAAAAGCAGTTATTAACCACTGAGAGAAAGCAGATTCAATCCCTTCTTAAGTCTGTAGAACTTCCCTACTTTTGCTCAACCACCTTCAAGCTCCAGATCCGCGCAGGGGCTGGATCATCGGTACTTCTTGATTCCGGAACCATTCTACCCATAAAGGCAAGGCTATTACCTTATCTCTTGTTTCTCTGTCAATTTTTAAAAACTTTAATTTCTTTAATCATAATGTTTTTTTGAAATGGGATTGTGATAGGTACATAGGGATGAGGAGACTGGGAACATACTGAACTTGGTTTTTGTTTGGGCTGAGGACGGAACGGAGTTGAAAGTTGATGTGCCCCTTGTTTTTAAAGGAGAAGAGGACTGTCCCGGTCTCAAGAAAGGTACTTATTTTTTTTTTCTAATCATTTATTTATGAATTTTGGTGAATATGCTGTTGGGTTGTTGCATTATTCGATGTCGTTTATCAATTCAGGTATTCTTAACTTATTTTTTTAATATTGTTGTATATCCACATTTCCAAAATGATTTACAGTGAAAATTTGGGGTGAATGTATGAGTTTTGGATATTGCTACAATTTGCTGAAACAATTGCAGTTTTTAGATGACAAGACCTTCAAGATTTAACTTTTTTGATGGAGTCTTTATTCTGATACGTCTGGATGATTCCTTTTTCTTAATTTTTATGAAATTGGAAGAGGAGCTTCTGGAGTTTCTTCTGATATAGTTCACTTGATTTCATTAAGGTTAACTTGACATTGTAGTATATGGATGGAATTATATTTTTTCCAAGCTTCATGAGTAGAGAGTAGCATAGAATTAATTATTTAGTAGAATGACTTAAAAGTGTACTACTTCTGACCAGTTTTTCATTTTTAACTAGATTCTTTAATTATAACTGAACAATAAACCTTTTCTACCTATTTTTTGCTTGTGTAAAACGAGTCAATCTATCCTTATTTGTGAAACTTCAAGGGTTTTGTATGACGTGTTTAACAAAAAGCTCAGAGTTATGTAGAAACGCGCAAGACAAAGGATTCGCTGGTATATCTTTGGCTATTAGTCTAATATTTGTTAGAGTCCATTAGATTTTTCTCTCAAAATTAGACATTTTCTATGTTGATTTAAAACTGATAAAACCTTGGATTTTATATAATTGGCCTAATGTTCGTGTTTGGCAATAATTGACTTGAAATTTAGAATTTCCTAATATCTTAGGACAAAAAGGGGGGTTTCGTAGCTGTAATAGAAGAATTAGAATTAACTTGCTGATGTCTTCTGCAGCAAGCACATTAGGGGTTGAACAGCATCCTTTCATTGAGTAATTTGTTTGACAATGCAGGAGAATTTTAGGGAACATTAGGGTTCATTGGTGCCTTGTTAGTTTGTATGTTTTTTCAGAGGTCAGTTTAGTGCTCAGGATCATTTACTTGAGCTCTAGAAGGAAGTTGTTGTGAAAGGAATTGAAAGGAAAAAAACATCTAACAGTACATGGGCCAATTGAGAGAATTGTCATTCTAAAGTGTTTAATATTGGAATATTGATTTAATTAAATGACATTGGTAGTCCATTAGGATAGAGATCACTAACACATAAATTAGCTAATCAGAGTTAGGACTTCCGACATAAAGTTAATCAAAGCTGATGATTATGTTGTGCCTTTGCATCTTATGCATGCTGCGAGATAAATGTCTCAATATTGGTTTCTTTGCTATTGCTTCAGTAGTTGTTCTTGCATCATGTAGTTAGGGACAATGATTTTGGCTTCATTCCCTTTGTCCTGGTTCTGGACTATATATGTTGTGTATTGGTATCAAAAGTTATGGTGTTCATGCACATCATTTCCAAGCTATAGTGAAGTATGAGTTGGAAGCAATGCAGCAAGCCTGAAAGATGAAAATTATGTAGGAAAGAACCCAAATTGACATTAAAATTTGGCATTATCATTACCATTGTGCATGGGGTTACTGTAACTTTTATCATTAAATTCTTATTGTTTTCACATGGCAAATATGTAACAATTTTCACTGAACTTGTTACCAAAACAGGGGGGCGTTTGAACACAATAAGAAAATCTCTGAAATTTCTTTGCCGGGCTGAAAACATTCCTCAAAAAATTGAGATAGACTTGAGCAGTCTAGATGTTGGAGATAAAGTGTCCATGGATGATATTGAGGTTCATCCATCAGCGAAGCTTCTGTCTAAGAACGTTGATGTACCTATATGCAAGATTGCAGCAACGGACTTGGAAACCCCAGAAACAGTACAAGCATATGCGAACTCTGGAGATGCTCCAGAAACAGTACAGGCATATGCGAACTCTGGAGATGCACAAGAAACAGTACAAGTACATGCGAACTCTGGAGATGCCCCAGAAACAGTACAAGTACATGCGGACTCTGGAGATGCGGATAGTCTCAAAACAGAAATCGTAGAAGAAGAAAAATAAGTTTGTTTGCTAGAATATTGCCTGAGACTGGGATTGCCAAATTGTTGAGGACATTAAGATAATTGGCATGCATGAACAGACTCATTAGCATGCTTTTTAGCCTCTCTGACTTGTAAGCTAAGAAAGTTGAATACATGGAATTTTTTTATTTATGTATGTTCACCTTTCGTTCCCTTCTCCTTTTCAGAAAGAACATGATAAAGGCTTATGAAGATTAAGTTTGTAATCATTTAATTGTTATTTCATCTTATCTTTAGTTTAGTTTTTCTCCATTTGTTTTACTTTCCTTGCTCTTCAGGTATACATGTATGGGATAGAAGTTAAGAAGAATTCAAGAATTTAAGAAGAGACCTTTGAATAGGTGGTCATCTGTGAGCGTCTTTATAAAACATCTTCAACTCCAACAACAACATATGATTGAGAATGCAAAATGTGTAACTGAGGTACTATCCAATACAAATCAAAGTCCAAAATGGACTAATATTGATGGCATTGTGAAAACATCACTGTACTAGAATTCTGCTAGACTTAGCCATTTGACCTATTCTTTTTGGTTTTAGGAAACACATATTATGCATATAGTTTTTCAAACATTGATTCAAATGTTCTGTACCGTCAATGGTAGACATTAGGGTTAAGCGTGGATCTTAGAGATTTTTGAACCAGACTGAATACCCGAATAAAAAGATTCAAAATAGGATTGAACTGTTTGACTTTTTTTATTTATGACCAAACTGAATTGTACAGTTGTTAATTAGGTACAATTCTGGAGATTTTCAAAATCCTAATATTAATGAGTAAACATGTTGGAAGTTTTGGAACTGGACTGAATATTCGAAAAAAAAAAAAGATGCAGAATCAAATTGAATCTCATTTTTTCTTTAGGATCAAAGTGATTTCTACTGTTGACTTTATTAGACACAATTCTAGAGATTTTCAAATCCCCGAATTATATCGAATTGTACTCATTCCTAATGAACACTAATAAAGTGCAATTGACTCCCTAATTTCATAAGTTCTTTTGGAAAATACTAGTAAGTATGCGGTCCTTTTTAGACACAATTGACCTTAGGTTTCCATATAGTTTAAATATGTTGTCCGAGAAGGCTTAGGCCATATTGGTAACATTGAAGGGATGCGAGAGAGCAATGGAATGACCTTTTTTTAGAAAACTTGTCTACCACCACCGAGATAGTATCAAGATAATATCGTACCCATTCGACTTGGGCAATTTGTCAATGAAATCCACGGCAATGTCTTGCCTTGCCATGCCATGCCTCGATTGGAATTGGAAAAAAGTTAAAGAAGACCTAGATAGGTTGCATGATCAGCCTTGCATCTTTGGCAAGTGTCACAGTTTATAACCCAATAAGTGACAGTTTGGGACATGTTAGGCTAATAGAAGTGATGTTGTAGGCATTGTACAAAAACAAGGTTGCTTGTGCTACTTAGGCCATGCCGAGACGTTTGAAATCGAGAATCCGTTCCGATTTTCTCCAATTAGCCATTTAGACGTTTTTTTTGCTCCTAGACAATTTTTAGCTGTTTGGGCTCCGTCTATGCCGCCTTGACGCAACCTAGACCGCTTTGGTGTCGACTAAGCGACGATGAACAAAAAAAATTTTTATTGTGATTTTATTTTATATTTATTATAATTTACTCTTAAGTTGTTTCAATGATATTGTTGTTGAAATATTAATTTTTGCATATTTTTAAATATATATGTTACAAATATACGTACTTTTATATATTAAACTATTTTATATTACCATTTTTAGATATTATAATATATATTTTAATTGAATTTATATAACAATTTTTGAATGAAGGTTGCGACGTGAAGGCAGGCCAGACATCCCAACTAGGTTGGCATTCTAGTATGAAATCCGTGTCAGACATGGTTGAAAAACATAAGATACTGTGTTTTTAGAGGAGTTAGGCTCTATTATTTATCTCTGGAAAAAACTGAACTGAACTGAATTGAATGCCATTGAATACTGAACTGAATGCTACTGAAATTAATTGAATGCTACCAAACTTAGTCGAACTTAACCGAACTTAATAATAATGATGATATTAGACTTTAAAATAATTTTAATGATAATATTGGACATTAATAAGCTTATAATAATAATAATAATAATGGTTCTAATAATAATAATAATAATAATAATAATAATAATAATAATAAAATCAATAATAAATAAATATATTATTAAATTGAATATCAAATAAAAGCTCGGGTCGATAAAAGCCTATGAAATTAAATAAAAATTGGTCTAATTTAAATTAAAAAATATAAATTATATACAAACACAAATTTAAATACAATTTAAAGCCTATGAAATTAAATATAAATTTTCATATGAATACAAACTCTAAATTTTTTATTACAATTAAGGGTTAAGGTGCAAAAATACCCCTAACGTTTTGGGTCAGGAGTAATTTTACCCCTAACGTCTAAAATGGTACAATTTTATCCCTAACATTGATAAATTTGGTAAATTTAAAAAATAATTCATCAAACTATCTTCTCAGTCATGAATTTTGTCAAATAAAAGTTCGGCTCTATAAAAGCCTATGAAAAAAAAAATTAGTCTAATTTAAATTAAAATTACAAATTACATACAATTTAAAGCCTATGAAATTAAATATAAATACAAATTTCCATATGAGTAGAAGCTCTTGACCCAATTTATCAATGTTAGGGTAAAATTGTTATTGACTTCCAAAGTTAGGGGTGAAATTGCATCATTTGAGACGTTAGGGGTAAAATTGCTCATGACCTAAAATGTTAGAGGTATTTTTGCACCTTAACCTTTTTTTATATATTCTAACCATAATTTAGAATAAAAAAAATCATAATTAAAATTTATTAGGAAGTATGCATCCATATTTTAATTTATTATGTGGGTGAATTTATTACATTTTTTTTCTATAGATTGGTGAATTGAGTGAATTTATTATAAATTTTGGATAGTGTTCTTTACATAAAACTCACTAATCATATTAAATATTATATAAAACATCTTCAAGAAAAAGCACAATATTATATAAAACTCACAATAAAAAGCTAATTTCAATTATGTCAAACACTACTGTATTATTATTGAAACAACACATCCCCTCAAAATAGGATGGGTTTTTTTTTTTAAAAGCAAAAAGTAGGATGGTTGTTGGGTTTTTTTACTGGGTCAAATACATTAATATCATAATTAAGTACAAAATTACAATTAAGTCATGTCATCAAACTTAATTCTTAATATATCATTATTCTTTATATATTATGATTTTACATTATAATATAAAAATTCTAGACTCCAATTCATAAATCATAAACCTTAAAAAATATATTTTAGACTTTTAATTTATAAATTTCAATCCTTAAAGTATATTAAAAATACTAATTTTACTAGTTTGACATAATTCAAAATTATGACTTGATATAGTTATAAATAGTTTTTAAAAATGAATTTCTGTGTAATTTTCCCTTTTTTATTTTTAAAAATTAAATAGAAAATTAATACAAATACGAAAACCTCAATTAAGGAAATTCAATAACCCATTTTAAAAAATAAAAAAAATTACTTTCATTTGACATTTTTACGAACATATATGAATTTCTAGAATGAGTATTTGGAAAAAGAAAAGAGCAGATGCAGACAAAAAAAATTGACAAGTAAAAGGCCAAAAAAGAGAAATAGAAATATTAAGGGTCTGTTTGGTTCAGCTGTTAGCTAATAGCTGTTTGCAGTTGCAGTAAGCTGTTAGCTGTTACTGTTAGCTGTTTATTATTAGTGATTTAATTACTAGTGTTTGATAAAATTATATTGAACTGTTGCTGTTCGGATTTAAAATGTCTAAAATGGACATATTTTAAATTAATCAACGATGAAATTATAAAAGGGAAAATATGAAAAAAAACCCATAAAATTGCTTTTGGCTGCTAATATTAGGGGTATAATTGCACAATTTTAGACGTTAAGGATAAAATTGCTCCTAGCTACAAATGTAGGAGTATTTTTGCACCTTATCCTATTATAAAATAAAAAATATGTTACACAAATTAATAAAAAATAATATATATAAAAAATAAAAAATGTATTGAACGCAATAACACTTTGTTCTTCCAGTAATTATGTTGTAGAAATATAAATAATGTTAAAAAATAAACATATTTTGTAGAAATAAAAAGGATAATTTTGTCTATAACATATAACTACAAACAGTTGTTTATGAAAAGCTCCAAAGAAAATGCTAAACACTGCGGTTATATAAACCTAACCAAACGCTATATTTCCTGCGGTTTGGGGTGAAACGCTAAATGCTCTTCCGAAAAGCTGAAACAAACACCTCTAAGTAACGGCAAAAAAAAAAAAAAAAAAAGAAGGGAAGTTATTAGCTAGGATTTGGGGATTAAGTTATTAGTATCCGAATTTTTTTTTTATTAAAAATAATAGTGTAACCGTCAAATATGACAAAAGAGTAAAAAAATTTGGACTTTTTGATATTCTAATTATAAAAAAATAAAAAATTGATAAATGCTAATAAAAGAGCAATGTTAATTGTAAAATATATTCAATAAGTGAGTATTGGTGTAATTTCCTCTGTTGGATAATTGGTGAATTTATTACAAGTTTCAAATCGGATGGGTGGAATAATTTACTATTTAAATTTTGGTATATATGATATATTTTGGTATTTTTTAGTATATTATGGTATATTTTTTTATATATTAGGTATATTATGACATTTTTTGGAAAATTATGATATATTATGTTATTTTTTGGTATATTATGTTATGGTATATTTTGATATATTTGGTATTTTTTGGAAAATTATGATATATTATGTTGTTTTTTGGAATATTATGTTATGGTATATTATCATATATTTGGTATTTTTTGGTATATTATGGTATTTTTGAAAAAATTATGGTATATTTGGTATATATAGTATATTATGGTATTTTTTGGTATATTATGGTATATTTTTATTATATGATATATTATGGTATATTTTGCTTGTTTAATGTTTTTTGTTTTGGTGGATAAAGATAATGGTTAGGATACAGTGGGATGATGAAAAAACAAGAAAGTTGTTTAATATTTTGACAGAGTATAAAGCCAAAGGAAATACCAAGTATAGTTGGACAACTATTGCCAAACTTTTTAATTCACAATCAGGAGAGAATGTTCAACATAGACAAGCATATAATCATTTCACCGACTTGAAAGAAAAGTTTCAAACTTGGGAGGAATTGCAACGTTTGACCAGGATAGCTTACGGCCCTACAACAGGTTCTGTGGATGTCCAAGAAAAATCCTTGGAGCGATAGCATGCTTACTTGCAGGTATGAACCTTTACTTTTCTTATATGATATAATTGAATTGAATTATAATATTAAGTATCTATTTTGAAATATGAAATTTTTTTTATTGCAAAAGAATAGCAAGCATAGGTTAGCATTGGCTAAGAAGGAGTTGGCGAATGTTGATTTGTTGCGTAGAGTCTTTGGTGGTCAAACTGCTCATGGTGTTGGTGGTAACTTTGCACCCGCGATGGCAAAAACCGATTCATATTTAACAAAAAACGTGGAGGATTTGACCATTGATGATGAAGAAGGTTCTAGAGATAGTGAAACAGATAAGAATGAACATAATAACATAGTATTTCCATCTGCCGCCGAAAGTATATCCCCTCTAAAATCTGCTATGCGAAAAGTATCTCGTCCCACCTCTGTTGGTCCCGTGTGATTAGTTCCAATGGGGGGTTAGGAACTAATATAACTTTTTCGCTTTAATTACGCTGACTTAATTCAATTCTTTGAGTTTCACAACTCAGCTCTGGTCAGCGCGGCCGAGTGAGGCGTAAGACGGCTTTAGTCAGATACTGACTAAAACTGTTTTACTTGTGAGTTGGAAAATGACACTTTTGTGGTCAGCTTCCAACTCAGCACTCTGATTTACTCAGTGTCAGCTTAAGCAATTTATCTACTGAGTAAATATAGCAAGCAACACATACAGATATATAATTAAAGGAGAGTTAGAGATTACTCAGCACGACTTATCCTGGTTCGGCCTCTCCGCCTACGTCCAGTCCCCAGAATTCCTCCGGGCTTTTTAAATCCAATACTGAGCTCTTTAAAGGTAGAGCACAAACCGTTTACAGGGCAGTTGAATATGCAAGAGTACCGTCCTCTATTCGTCTACTCAACTCCACTAAGTGCTACAACCCAGCACTTAGATTTTCTCTACCACTGAGTACCAAACCGAGTACTCAGCACACTCTCTCAATTTTACAATTGATACAGAATTTGTTCTTTTTCAGATAAAGAACACTTTAGATGATTACAAAGGAAATCACTCTAGCATTTACACAGGAATAGAAATTTGGTGTAAGATCTCTTTCTTGTATTGATGTGCTTTTTGTATGTATGCTCTTATTCTCTTTTTGTTTTCACAATCGGCAAAGGATCCAAGAAGTATACTTGTCCTTTTATAGTTGTATTCTGAAGACTTGATCATTTGAATTCTAAATTTGTCCGTTGAATCCAAACGGCTCCTTTTTGAGACAAGGCTCTGGTCAGCTTCAGGTTTGCAGGCCAATCCTGTCGTCTGAATTCCGCAGGAGTCAGGTTTGTCTTCTTCTCGCAGGTTTCATCTTCTTGTGCCAGTTTGTCTTTTAGCAAGAGAACAGTTGACCCATGCATCTCGAAATTGGCTTTTGCGTAATTCCAAGGTTTCTATTATTGGTGCAGACAGTTGTCGGATCTTGTCTTTTAGCAAACGAAACATTCGCGCTGTCCTGAAGATCACTCAGCTTATCTTTGATAGCCGTTATCTTCGATTGTTTGCTAATACAAATACTGAGTTCTCTTTTACTCAGCTTCCATGGTCAGCTTCGTTCTGCAAGACACAGTTCTCAAGAATACTTTTCTACTTTTGTTACTGAGTTGTGTTCCACTCAACTTCATTGATTTGTTTGATCTTTAAGCTTCTATTCTGAAGATCTTCTATCACGCTGAGTTACACTCCACTCAGCTTGTGTTGTATGCTGACTTCGTCCTGTCTTACTTTTTATTTCTATTTCCATTTATATTTATACTCAACATTGAACAAACATATTAGTACAATTAAATCAAAGCACTTAAATTTAATTGTCCCTTAATCATAGATTAACTTAAATAATTTTGTCAAATCAAAATCATGTGGAAAAGTGTTTCAACAAACTCCCCCATTTTGATGTTGGCAAAATATTTAATTGATAGAACTCAGTATTGAGATTCCCCATGATTGAAATTCTTTTTATGCTTCTGAAATTACTCCCCCGTAAGGGTTGCATATATTGACTTAACTTAACTCTAAACCTTCTAAGATTTAATTGAGTAGAATTAAGGCATGCTTATACTGACTTAGTTCAGTTCTAGGCCTTCCAAGATCTAATTTAGATGAGCCTAGGTCAGCTTTCAGAAGAGGTCAATGTGTGGAATATGTTTTTACTCAGTTTTGATACATAGTTAGTTTGATATCAGAGTTATGAGAAAATATGATTAAAGCAGATGTATCAAGTCTTCGTGTGTACTGAGTATATTCCTTTTTCTTTTGTTTGTTCAATTTAAGACAGATCAGCATTATACGTAAGTAAGCATCACATAAGATTAGTCAATTTGAATAAGAGATGCATAAGTTTATAGATAGTCAGCAAGACAAAGTATGTTAGATAAGGAAAACACAAAAAGGATTACAAGTCAAGAATAAAAACTAGCAAATCTAGCCAAACTATTTCTTCCTATTGACTTGGGAAGGGTTAACTTTGCCTTTTCCCTTTTGTTGCTGCTGACTACTAGATGCGCCTCCTGTTTCCCTTGAGTGGTGCTGAGTTCTATCAGCTTGTTCTTTCTCCCCCATTTTGCCAGCATCGGGCGGAGGAGGAATGAACGTGTCGTTGAGAGCAGGACGAGTTAACCTCACGGAATATGCCTTAAGCCTTTTCGTGCTTTCATTCAGACCATCAAAAACAGGGACACCATCGTCCAAGACAGAACCGGGAATTCGGATAGAGGCACTGAGCATACTCAAGATATATTCTTAGGATTTTCCTACCCATGTGATGATGTCAGTCAGCATGGCATAAGCTTGATGATACATCTTAAGCAAAGCCGAATCATAGAACTGACGTTGAGCATTGGTGTGGCACACATGTTTGTAGGTGGCTCGGGAGTATTGCAAAAGTTCATTCGTCTTGAGTTGATCAGTTTCCATTTCTTCCTTACTTAGGTTGAGTAGGCGGACTGCCTCACTTATTTTCTCAATGGAACACTGAGACGAAGAAGAGATTAACTCACGAGTTCTTGTTTGCTCAGTATGTAGCTGGGCGAAAAGTTGATGAACCTCAGTGGAGGTTGCATATATTGAGTTCACAGCTGACAAGTTGTTGAGTTGACCCTGGAGAGAGTTCATATGGTTTACCATTGTCAGCTGGAGTTCGGCCAGCTTTATTATAGATTCCTGCTTGGGTTGTTGAGATTGGAATGATGTCATGACACTCAGAAGATCCTTAAGACCTTTGATTTCAGTCAAGAGCTGAGTGACAGAGGAAAGTTGAGTTGGCTCAATATGAACAGACCCAGCGGCTTCGGCATTGGATTGATGAATATCCTGAAGAAGGGCTTAAGCTGAGTCGATGATTCAGCGTCCAGACTCAGTAGCATGCAAATATGCGAAGGGTTCATCACTTTGTGGCCTAGATGCCGGAATATGAGTAGCACCTTGTGTTTGGTGCTGACCAGAAGCAGATGTGCCAGCGAGGTCAGAGGCTGGACTTTTATTCAGATTAGGAGCTGACTGGTTTTCGTTCTGTGTTAACGGATTTGGAAGAGGTTGATCTGTAGAGTTATTCACTTGCTCAGTGTCAGCTGGAATTGGAGTTGGAGATGGAGGAATTTCAAAGCTGACAGGAGCAGACTTTTCCTGCGCTGACTCAGTGTTTTGTCCAGCAGGAACTTCAAGCACTTGCTTGGTAAAGATTGGATTTTCTGGAGTCTTGGGATCGGCTTGTTCCTCAGCTTGAGAAACAGAGGCTTGCTTTTGCTGGAGTTCCCTTGGAGAAGGCTCAGTGGGATTGGAGAAGAATTTGAATTGCATGTCAGAAAGATCAGTGATGGGATCCCGTAGAGGAGAATCATCCAAAAGGTCAATAACTGGAGATTTATTAGCCTTTTTCTTGAGTCGCCTTAATTTCTTAGCCTTTGGAGGAGAGGGGTCAGCTTGAATAGAGTCAAGAGAGTCAGAGGGTGAGTTTACCCCTAAGTCAGTATGATCCTTCGTTGTTGGCTCAGTTTGCTCTTCAACCTGCTCAGTTTCAACTGACTTCATTTGCTCAGCAGCCCTTGTTGGCTCAACATCCACTGTCTCCTCAGTGTCGAACGGACCTTCAAAATTACCCAACTTTTCCTCTTGGTCAGCAGGTGGTTTCTCGAGATCAATGCCTTGACTTCTCACAAAATTTAAGTCTTCAGAGATTACCGAGGCAAGAGGGGGTGCATCTATAGGGTTCAACCCAGATGAAATCTTTTTCTTCTTTCGCAGAGGCTGCTCGGGAGTGTCTTCTTTCTCTTCTTCTTCCTCAGGCTCAACTTGCCTCTTTTATTTTTCTGCTGACTTAGGTTCCACCTGACCTTGCTCAGCTTCAGCTTTCCTTCCTCTGGACACAAACCAGATCTTTTTCAGGGTAGCATCAGTGTCTTTGGAAGAGGTTTGAATAGCTTTCCTCTTTCTGTCAGTGCGAGCTTGCTTTACTTTCTTCCCTTCTCTAGTCAGCATGCCCTCTGTTTCTTTCACAGCGGCCCCCTTTCCTTTCTTGGGTACGATTGGTTGGTCGTAGGCCAGGCCGAACAGTATGCCAGCTGTAATCTCTGTACCCCAGACGTTGATTTCCTCTACTAGGCTTACTCGATAGTCTTGGAGGATTTTGGTGATTAGGGAGCCTAGCCTAAGGGTGCCAGTACTACGTTGGAAGCCACCGATTAAGAAAACCGGCATGTTGAGTGGTTGGTAGGTCAGCATATGCCAGATGAAGCATTGCTCAAAGTTGGACGCTGAGGATGTAGAGTTGACCTTTGGAAATAGAAAGTTCATCAAGATGTAATGGGCCATTTTCTGATTCTGACCCATGGAAGTACTAGCAATTTCCCCTACATGACCGGCGGGTTTGCAAAACTCAGTGGGATACTCAATTTTGGTGTGGTCATTTGTTGTTCTGAGTTTGGTTCCGCTATTGGTCAACTTGAGCAGTTTAGCGAGATAGGTAAGACTGATGAAGATTTCCTTTCCCTTGACCGTTGTGACCATATAGTCCCGATCATCATCAGCGGCTCGCAGATTGGCATAGAATTCTTTTACCAGTTCTGGGTAGGTGGGTTGTCGAATAGAAAAGAGCTCGCCCTAGCCATTTCTAGAGATCCATTCGCAGAATGGTTTCTCAGCTTCAACGAATCCCTTAGAGAACCACCGGGAGTGGTCAACCTTGTATCCCCTGACACTCTCATAGACCAGTGAGTAGGTTCTTTCTATTGATTTCTTCCCCTTATCCTTTTTCTGTTTCTTTTTCGACGAAGTTATAAGGTCAGTGTGTGGGCTCTTTCTCGGAGTATGGTCGTGCTGACCATGTTCTTGAGACTTGGTGGGAGTCTCGCTATATTCCTGCTGAGTAGGAGATTTAGGGTTTTCATCGGAGCGGTTGTCATCGTAACCGGCACTGGAGATATTTTGTGAATCGGTTGACATGATTCTTAGAAAGATTTTGAGAGGTTTTGGGAATTTTAGATAGAGAGAGATTGATTGCCAGAAATTTTAAGTGTAAAGAGGTAGAAGTGGGAATTCATCCACTATTTATTGGGGTGTCGAATTGATCTGAATCGTTGAGGTGGCGGTTTGACCTCGAGATAATCAACCGACAATGATTCTGGCATTTATGACACAATCGGCGCATGTGTTTTCTAATTATTGCCCTTACGTCATCCTGGGTGGCTATTTAATATGCGTGCCAGCATTAATTGTGCAACGGATCTTTACTCAGCGTTAAGAATTCTAAACCTTTAAAATTTTGAGTAGTCAGTTTTACGTAGGAGAATTATTCGTGTGCTTAGTAATTTTGCTTAAGATAATCACTCAGTATGTAAATCTGCTCAGTATGAGATGATTTTATATTATGTTCGACTCAGCATGCAAAAGTTACTAATTTTGGCACAAATCACTCAGCATGGTAATCATTCAATATTCAATTTAAATATAGAATTTTATTGAAGAGGATTAGACATACCGATTGCTTTTCTTAGTATGTTGAATTGCTCACGAGCCAAAGGCTTAGTGAAGATATCCACAAGTTGTTCATCTATTGGTACGTAGGTCAGCTTAATCTCACCCTTGAGTATATGATCTCTGATGAAGTGATGCCTTATGCTAACATGCTTCATCCTGCTGTGTTGGATTGGATTTTTAGATAGGTCAATGGCACTCTTGTTGTCACATTTGACCTCTATTGTTTCTGTTTTGACTCCATAATCCTCTAGCCGTTGCTTAATCTATAGGACCTGGGCCACACAGCTTCCAGCAGCAATCTACTCAGCTTCAGTTGTAGACAGGGCCACTGACGATTGCTTTTTACTAAACCAAGATACTAGACAGCTTCCTAGGAAGTGACATCCTCCTGAAGTGCTTTTACGTTCTAGCTTATCTCGTCCATAGTCAGCGTCAGTGTATCCAATAAGTGTGAAGTCATTTGTATTTGGGTACCATAAACCTGCATTAACTGAGCTCTGCAAATATCTGAAAATTCTTTTTACAGCTATAAGATGAGATTCTCTGGGGTCAGCTTGATATCTTGCACAATAACATACTGAGTACTGAATGTCAGGTCTACTAGAAGTAAGATAAAGTAGAGAGCCTATCATACCTCGATATAGATTGCTATCTACTGACTTACCTTTCTCGTCAACGCAAAGGACAGTGTCAGTACCCATTGGGGTTGATATGGGCTTACATTCTTCCATATCAAATTTCTTTAACATTTCTTTGGCATACTTGGACTGACTAATGAAGATGTCGTTCTTCCCTTGCTTGATTTGTAAACCAAGGAAGAAGTTGAGTTCGCCCATCATAGACATCTCGAACTCAGTTTGCATCTATTTACTAAATTCTTTGCACATAGATTCGTTAGTAGCACCAAAGATTATGTCATCTACGTAAATTTGTGCCAGCAGGGTATTTTTACCCTTTTTCTTAATGAACAAGGTTGTGTCAGCTTTGCCTCTGACATAATTCCTGGTCAGCAGGAAGTTGGTCAACCTCTCATACCAAGCTCTTGGAGCTTGTTTTAGCCCATATAGAGCCTTCTTGAGTTTATAAATGTGGTTTGGAAGTTTTGGATCTTCAAACCCTGGAGGCTGACTGACATATACCTCTTCGTTTATAAAGCCATTGAGAAAAGCACTTTTAACATCCATTTGATATAGTTTAAAGTTCATATAGCTTGCATAAGCACACAATATTCGAATAGCTTCTAACCTAGCAACTGGAGTGAAGGTCTCACCGTAGTCAATGCCTTCCTGCTGACTATAGCCTTGGGCTACAAGTCGGGCTTTGTTTCTGACCATATTGCCTTGCTCATCTAGTTTATTTCTAAAGACCCACTTAGTTCCTTTGGTCTTTTGATTCCTAGGTTTTGGTACTAGATCCCATACCTCATTTCTTTTGAATTGATCAAGCTCCTCTTGCATAACATTGATCCAATGTTCGTCATGCTCAGCTTCTGAGAAGTTCTTTGGCTCATGTACTGAGACGAATGCAACATTGCCGAGATACTTCCTAAGCTGATCTCTTGTCATCAGCTTGTTGTCAGCAGCATCAAGAATGGACTTCTCCGAATGTCCTCTTGGAATTTTTATTTCTTTAGGTAGTGTTGAGTTGTCTGGAACAGGTGTTTCTACAATATCTGCAGGAGTAGATTGGTCAGCAAAGGTAATTTCAGTTTCATTTTTACCTTTGGTCAGTCCTTGTACTGATGACTCAGTGGCTCCTGTTTGGTCAGCGGAAGCTGAGCTCGGTTCATCTTCGGCGGACTGAGTTGACTTTCCTGCAGGGTCAATTTCATCGAACTCTATATGGACAGACTCTTCTACAACTTGAGTTCGTTTATTATATACCCTATATGCTTTACTGTTAGTTGAGTACCCTAAAAAGATCGCTTCGTCAGCTTTAGCATCAAATTTTGCAAGGTTATCTTTTGTATTGAGTATAAAACATTTACACCCAAAAGCATGAAAGTAGCCAATGTTGGGCTTTCGTCCTTTCCAAAGTTCATATGGGGTTTTCTTAAGTATAGGTCTAACTAAAGCCCTATTCAGTATATAACATGCTGTGTGGACAGCTTCACCCTAGAAATACTTTGGAAGCCTATTTTCGCTCAGCATTGTCCAAGCAATTTCAACTATTGTTCTGTTCTTTCTTTCAACAACCTCATTTTGTTGAGGTGTCCTAGGAGCAGAAAAGTTATGATCAATGCCACTGACTTCACAGAATTCATCAAACTGTTGATTTTTTAATTCTCCGTCATTTTCAAGCTTTTTAATCAATGTTGTGAACATCTCAAAAGTTTCATCCTTGCTCCTCAGCAAGATGATCCAAGTGTACCGAGAGAAATCATCTACAATGACTAAGGAAAATTTCTTACCTCCCAAGCTGAGTGGCTGGATAGGTCCGAAAAGATCCAAGTGTAGTAATTGCAATGGTTTCTTGGTTGAGACAATGTTTTTACTTTGAAAAGACTTTTTCGTTTGTTTACCTTGTTGACAAGCATTGCATAATTGATCTTTTCAAATTTCAATTTGGGCAATCCCTCAACTAATTGCTTTCTAGCTAATTTGGCAAGGAGGTCCATGCTTACATAACCAAGTCTCCTATGCCATAGCCAGGAGTTATCCTCTTTAGATACTAAGCATATATTTTTGGAAAACTGTTTTTCTAAACTCAACATATATACATTGTCAACACGAGGGCAAGTTAAAATCAAATTGTTTGTTTTTCCCTCGAGTATTCGACACTGAGTAGCATCAAATATAACCTGTCTACCGTTGTCACAAAGCTGAGCTACGCTCAATAGGTTATATTTGAGACCCTTAACTAAGGAGACTGACTCAATGGTAGGGTTACCTCCGATAGTACCTGAACCTACTATCTTACCCTTCTTATTATCTCCAAAGCTTACGTTTCCACCTCGTTTAAGCTCAAGTGTGATGAACTGAGTTTCATCACCAGTCATGTGCCTCGAGCATGCGCTATCAATATACCATAGTTTCGATTGTTCCACGCATCTCAGGCTTACCTGCATTTTAAGTCATTCATCTTTAGGTACCCAATTCTTTTTGGGTCCTCGTTTGTTAGCATATACAGGTGCAAAGTCATGTTTTAATTTGTGACGGCATACTTTTATGGTGTGGCCTTGTTTACCACAGAAGTCACAATGAGTTACCTTTTTAGGGTGACTTTGTTTTTGGTCAGCACCATTGTGCTGAGCATGCCAACATACCTTAGTGGTATGTCCTTTCTTTCCGCAGAAGTCACATTGGACAATCCGCTTGTTATACCAACACACATCTGTTGTATGTCCCCTTTTTCCACAACAGTCACACTGAGTGAACTGTCTGTGCTGGCCAGTACCTGAGTACTCAGCATGGGATTTGGTTGAACCTTTTATTTGGTTCTGTAGGTTTGTGACATCCTTTCTCAGTTTCTTTGAATCTGATTGGACCTCCGAGACAAACTTGTGCATAATTTCTATGTTGCTATGCAAAGTTGAGTTGTCTTGGAGAAGATGTCGAAGGTCACTAAGTTTGACCTCTTCGATCTCGTCACATCGCCTGCTGAGTGCCTTTATTTTCTTGTTACACTTTTTAGTTAGTGTATATAAATCACTCAGGGCGTTAATCATTTCATTTCTAAGCAAGTGTAAGGATGTTACCTCATTTGAGTACTCCTCTTGTTCAGATTCTCCAGAGAGGTCAGCTTGCTCAGATCGAGTGAGGTCAGCAGCGTCATCGGCCATGAAGCATATGTTTGCTGACACAGTGGCATCGGCTTCAGATGATGTTGACTCATCGATGTCACTCCATGTGGCCACCATTGCCTTTTTGCTCCCCTTCTTTTCTTTCTTCAGATTAGGGCAGCTTGATTTAATGTGCCCAGTTTGATGGCACTCAAAGCATGTGACAGACTTGGAGCTGTCCTTTTTGTATTTGTCACTGGACTCAGCTTTGTACCTGTCGCCTCTTCTGAATGGCCTCTTGCTGTTCTTTTCATTCTTTCTGAACAGCTTCTTCATCTTCCTTGTGAACATGGCCATTTCCTCATCATCTGATGAGTCAGCTTTGGTTGAGTCAGCTTTCATAACAAGTGATTTTTGTTTCTTGTCTTCTGACTTTTCTTTTGCTTCAAAATTTTTCATAGAGATCTCATGGGTCAGCAGAGATCCGATCAGCTCGTCGTATTTATATGTGGTCAAGTCTTGAGCCTCCTCCACAGCCGTTTTCTTAGCTTGCCAGCTCTTGGGTAAGCTTCTCAAGATTTTCTTCACATGCTCTTCCTCAGTGAAGTTTTTGCCGAGCCTCTTTAGCTCATTTATGATGTTGGTGAATCTAGCGTTCATTCTAGAGATGTCCTCATTGTCGTTCATCTCGAACAGCTCGTATAATCTCATATGTTGGTTCACCTTTGATTCTTTGACCTTGCTGGTGCCTTCATAGGTTACTTCAAGCTTTTTCCAAATCTCCTGTGCTGACTCGCAACCTGAAATCTTATTGTATTCTGCAGCGTCCAGCGCACAGTGAAGCATATTGATAGCCGAAGCATTATTTTGTAGTTTCTTAAGGTCATCTTCTGACCACTCAGTTTCACTCTTGACAATTTTCTCATTGTCAACAGTTTTATAAGGCACATATGGGCCTTGAACTATTGCAAGCCATGCACTCATGTTTGTGGCTTGAATAAAGTTCTTCATCCTATTCTTCCAGAACGTATAATTAGATCCAAAGAACAGGGGAGGCCGACTAATTGATAATCCCCCAGGGAGTATCTGTGTTGTTTGGTTCCCTGGAAGGAAATGAGTACTGTTCTCAGCCATTTATCGGGATCAGCTCAAGATAGTTATATCTTAGAGTAGTGAGCTATTTAGCTCTGATACCACTTGTTGGTCCCATGTGATTAGTTCCAAGGGGGGGGGGGGTTAGGAACTAATATAACTTTTTCGCTTTAATTACGCTGACTTAATTCAATTCTTTGAGTTTCACAACTCAGCTCTGGTCAGTGCGGCCGAGTGAGGCGTAAGACGGCTTTAGTCAGATACTGACTAAAACTGTTTTACTTGTGAGTTGGGAAATGACACTTTTGTGGTCAGCTTCCAACTCAGCACTCTGATTTACTCAGTGTCAGCTTAAGCAATTTATCTACTGAGTAAATATAGCAAGCAACACATACAGATATATAATTAAAGGAGAGTTAGAGATTACTCAGCACGACTTATCCTGGTTCGGCCTCTCCGCCTACGTCCAGTCCCCAGAATTCCTCCGGGCTTTTTAAATCCAATACTGAGCTCTTTAAAGGTAGAGCACAAACCGTTTACAGGGCAGTTGAATATGCAAGAGTACCGTCCTCTATTCGTCTACTCAACTCCATTAAGCGCTACAACCCAGCACTTAGATTTTCTCTACCACTGAGTACCAAACCGAGTACTCAGCACACTCTCTCAATTTTACAATTGATACAGAATTTGTTCTTTTTCAGATAAAGAACACTTTAGATGATTACAAAGGAAATCACTCTAGCATTTACACAGGAATAGAAATTTGGTGTAAGATCTCTTTCTTGTATTGATGTGCTTTTTGTATGTATGCTCTTATTCTCTTTTTGTTTTCACAATCGTCAAAGGATCCAAGAAGTATACTTGTCCTTTTATAGTTGTATTCTGAAGACTTGATCATTTGAATTCTAGATTTGTCCGTTGAATCCAAACGGCTCTTTTTTGAGACAAGGCTCTGGTCAGCTTCAGGTTTGCAGGCCAATCTTGTCGTCTGAATTCTGCAGGAGTCAGGTTTGTCTTCTTCTCGCAGGTTTCGTCTTCTTGTGCCAGTTTGTCTTTTAGCAAGAGAACTGTTGACCCATGCATCTCGAAATTGGCTTTTGCATAATTCCAAGGTTTCTATTATTGGTGCAGATAGTTGTCGGATCTTGTCTTTTAGCAAACGGAACATTCGCGCTGTCCTGAAGATCACTCAGCTTGTCTTTGATAGCCATTGTCTTCGATTGTTTGCTAATACAAATACTGAGTTCTCTTTTACTCAGCTTCCATGGTCAGCTTCGTTCTGCAAGACACAGTTCTCAAGAAGATTTTTCTACTTTTGTTAATGAGTTGCGTTCCACTCAGCTTCGTTGATTTGTTTGATCCTTAAGCTTCTATTCTGAAGATCTTCTATCACGCTGAGTTACACTCCACTCAGCTTGTGCTGTATGCTGACTTCGTCCTGTCTTACTTTTTATTTTTATTTCCATTTATATTTATACTCAACATTGAACAAACATATTAGTACAATTAAATCAAAGAACTTAAATTTAATTGTCCCTTAATCATGGATTAACTTAAATAATTTTGTCAAATCAAAATCATGTGGAAAAGTGTTTTAACAACCTCCTCCAAACAAAAAAGTGAGGGGAGTATAACTTCTACTGAATTTAAAAGAAAGCAAACTAGTTTTGATACTGTTATCTAGTTATTGTCTAGTAGTTGCGTTGGTTCATCTAGTAGCACTTCAAAGGCTAAAAGGGTTAGTGATACTCTTTCATCAATGGGAGTCCATGAGATACGGGGTGATCAGTACTTTGTGACTGCTATTAGGTACTTGAATAAGGAGAAATATGCTGACAGTTTCTTAGCACTCCAAAATGATAATCAGAGATGGATTTCTTTGAAGGGCTTTGGCCTGGATGACGCTATGGATTATCCTATGTGATGATGATGTTTATGCTCCATGTTGTGTACTTTATTTGAATTGATACTTTTTGTTGTGTGCTTTATAGTTTGATTGACACTTCTTGTTGTGTACTTCATTTTAGTTGAAACTTTGTGTTATGCATTTTATTTTAGTTGGATATTTGTTTGATGTTATTTTACAACCTTACATATTTAATTGTTTGACGTATATAGAATGGAAGATAACATTAGACGAGCAGCTATGATTATTGCATTAGAAGAAATGAGGAGATCAATCCAACCACCTCCCGATTCATCAACGCTAAGACAACCTCATAGAATTGAAGGAGAAAGTGGTGGTGAATATATACATAGGTTGTTGAATGAAAGTCCTATGTCGTGTAAAGAGCAGCTACGACTTGATAGAGATATGTTCGTAAAATTAGTGAATTTGATGGTTGAAAGAAATTTGTTAGCAGATAGCAAAAATATATCCGTGGTTGAGCAAGTTGGAATTTGTTTATACATATTATAGCCAAGGGAGTTTCTTATCGTGATATGGGTGATACATTTAGGCATTCTATATCTACAATAAGCAAGTATTTTAGGAAGATGTTGGATGCTTTGGTCATATTATCATTCGATATCATCAAAACACATCGTGATTTGTTAAAAATTCCTCCAGAAGTAGCAGAAGGCTCACGTTATTTGCCTTATTTTAAGGTAATATTCTACATTATATTTGTATTGTTTAATATTTTAAGGTAATGTTCTACATTATATTTGTCTTGTTCTACATTAGGATTTTGTTGGGGCTCTAGATGGAACTCATATAAAAGCAATTATTAGTGACGAGGAAGGTGTGCCATTTCGAGATCAACATGGAAACAAAAGTTGGAATGTATTGGCTTGTTGTTCATTTGATAGAATTTTCACATTCATTAATGTCGGTTGGGAAGGAAGTGCGCATGATGTTACAGTCTGGGAAGATTCTTTAACTAATTCAAAATATTGTTTTCCACATCCACCTGAAGGTAAAGTTATATTTATAACTTTTTGATTTCCATAACAAACTTATCATTAATTCTATTTTTTTTCTTCTCATAATTTGTAGGAAAGTATTATATGGTGGAGTCACGATATCCAAATACGCTTGAATATTTATCCCTAATTAGAGACTTCGGAGTTAGATGTCATATGTCGGAGTTTAGGTGTGGAAAACCTAGAGGAATGGAAAAACATTACAACCACCTACATTCGTCATTAAGAATGAAAGTAGAAATGACGCTTGGACAATTAAAGAAAGGTGGAAAGTGCTCCATAATATGCCTCAAATGTCAAAAAAGTATCAAATGTCGATTATTGTTTCTACTTTCATGCTTCATAATTTCATAAGACTATCTATGCTTGGGATACCAATTATACAATATGGTCCAAATGTTAATGGAAGGGTAGATATGTTTAATGTAGATCGTAAGGACGTCATGTTAGCAGTGTGGAATGATATAGCGCAACAGATTTGGCAATCACGTCTAGCCGAGAATGAAGTGGGAGCGAGGAATGAAGTGAGAGTGGAGAATGAACTTGATGATGATGAAGTTAACGAAAATGATTAAAAACAATTAAAATGTAGTTGGGACATTTGATTTTTTAGAGCATTGCAACGTAAACGTTTTAATGTAATATTTATTTACTTCTCGCAAAATTTGCAAACAAGTTGTACCAAATAATTATAATTATAATAAATAATGATAATATATATAATGACAAAGCATAAATTATATGTAAATAATTATAATTATAATAAAAATAGATAAATTAATATATAATAAATTATAAATTATTTAAAAATAATTATAATTATAATAAGGGCAAAGTACAAAAATAATTCTTGTGGTTTGTCTTATTTGCAAAAAAAAGGTCTGTGGTTTACAAGTTTGCAAATAGAGATCTGTGGTATGATTTAATTTACAAAATATAGTATTTTATATTACATTGTTATGTTCTGATACAATCAGGAAATTTTTTATTTTATTTTTTAAATTACATTTACATATTAACAAAACACATACCCAAAAAATTAAATTGCAGTTGTGTAAAATGAATTTCAATATCAATTTTAGTTTATAAACCATGAAATTAGTAAAAAACGTAAAATTTCCACCATATGATTTATGGTTCGATTTAGGGAGCTACATTTTGTGAGAAGGACATTGTTTTGTCGATATGTAAGAACAATTTTTTTCAAGATAAAAATGTCATTGGTTGTAATCAGAACTGAACAGTGTAATCTGAAATACCTTATTTTGTAAATTAAATCATACCACAGACTTCTATTTGCAAACTTTTAAACCACATGCCTCTATTTACAAATTGGGCAAACCACAAATATTATTTTTGTATTTTTCCCTTACAATAAATTATAGTAGATAAAGTATAGATAAATAATAATTATAATAAATTATATATAAATAATTATAATTATAATAAATAATAATAATAAATTATATATATAAGAATTATAAATTATTGAATGTTGAAACTGAATATTGAAACTGAATGCTGAACTGAGTTGAGCTGAACTGATTATTACTGAACTAATTGTTACTGAAATTAAGTAATAAAGAACAGAGCCTTAATTTTTTTTAAAGCAGTTATGCTCTTTTAATTGTCTTGTACCTTGGAAATAAAAAACAAACCATAAGTCTCTTTAATTGTCCAAGTCTTTCTCTTCCCTTCTAAATCCTAATTGCTCCTATGATATAAAGGATAAAAATTCCAATATCCCCGTACCCATGTCCAAATTTAGAACAGTATCCCCATATCCAAAATTTTCAAGCTTGTTGTAATAGATACTGGGATCTGTACCAATATCAGATACGACTTTTCAAGTCCATGTAACATAGACGGCGACTGAGAGTTTTGGAAAGGTAACATATTGGTCTACCTTGCTGTTTAAGTGTAGCTCCAATGCCTGCACCATCGGATCACATTCTAGGATAAAAGTTTGTGTAAAATGACGAAATGTTAGAATAGGGCTTTTGTCATAATTTCTTTCAACTACATTAAAGCTTCATGAGCTGCATAGGACCAACACAACGGAATCCATTTTGAGAAAGTCTATTAGTTAGAGGCTTATTAATGGAGCCAAAACATTTCATGAATCTTCTATAATATCAGTCAATTCTAAGAACCCTCGAAGCCCTTGTAGAGACTTAAGAACTAACCATTTAATCATGGGTGAAATTTAAGATGGGTCAGTCGCTATCATTTCCTTAGAAATAATGTGCCCTAAATAGGCAATGTGGTGAACCCCAAAACCACATTTGGTGGCCTTGGCAAACATTTGGTGTTGTGATAGTAGTTGGAAGACCAATTTCAAGTGATCTGAGTGGCCTTTTTCTGTTGGGTTGTAAACTAGGATGTCATGGACAAATTTCTTTAGATAAGATTGGAAAACAATGTTCATCAAGGATTGGAAGGTGGGCAGTTCTTTTATTGATGAGACTAAAAGGAATTACTAGAAATTCATAACGGTAATAAACCATACATACTAGGAATACATGGGATACCATATAGATTAAGTGACTACATTGATGTATTTTATTTATGAGCAATACATATATGGTGGCTAGATTCTTTAAGCTCAAATACTTTCCTTCTACGTCAATCCTTGATGCGATGATTAAAGCAAATTCTAGTTTCATATGGCGCAGTATTTTGTCAAGCATTCCCCTTCTTAAAACTGGAGCTCGTATTCTGGTAGACAACGAGTCGACGACTAGTGTCTGGAGTGACCTATGGTTGGTGGATGAGTTGAACCCATTTATCGAGAGTCTTCCCTTCCCCGTACCTTGAAGACACTATTATTGACAGTTTATATATCAGCCCAAACGGTCGCTGGAATATGGAGGTACTCAATCATTTTTTTTCGGTCAGGGATAAAGCTCCCGCTGAGTAACCGTGATGTGTCAGACCGCTGGTGGTGGAACGCGTATAAGAAAGGCAGTTGTGAGTATATGCCTACTGTCAATTGCGCTAATGTTACTGTTCATTCTACATAATTTTGGAATAGCATTTGGCAGGCAAACTAGAGCCACGCCAAAAGTCAAGATATGGCGAACCAATGTGAAATGCCTCCCCACATGAGCAACGTTAACTTGGAGGCATATTGATGTGCCTCTCTAATGTCCCTGATGTGATGCTAGTTCAGAAACTGATTATCATGCTTTGATAGCTTGCCCTAGAGCTAAACTGGTACGAAATTATTCTCCTACTGGTGACATCAGGTACTGGTGTCTAATTTCCATGAATTCTGGACACATGTAAAAGACAATTTTAACAGAAAAACTCTTAAGACAACTGCTACATTTTGTTGTGCCATTAGGCAAGACCAAAACGTTAAAGTTTGGGAAAACATGTCTACTCTCTCAGGTATTTCTTTCAGCAACGTGACAACTTATTACTTGAGTAAATGACAGCATGCACAAGCTTCGCTACTGGTTTCTTGCCCCGTGGCTGCACCCATTAAGTTGAAGTCCCCACCACCGAACATGTTGAAGTTAAACATCGATACAACAACCTTCGACGAATTGGGCGGTCTAGTTTCAGAATGGTGATTTGGAATTCATCTGGTGAGTCTGGTGAGTTTTTATATGCTGCAAACATTTGATCCCCTCTATTATGGATCCCCTCATGAAAGAAGCATTTAACTACTGAGAAGCGTTGAGCTGGCTGAAAACATTTGGTCTCTCCAATATTTAACTGGAATCAGATTCACGACTTCTAGTTTTGGCACTAAATAATACTAATGTGTTGGTTTCTCATTTTGATATTATTGTGGATGATTGTCAAGCTCTTCTAAAGGAGCTTTGGTATTTCTTCGGTTATATTCTCTAAACGGTCTGCAAATCGGATTACCCACTTATTAGTTAGGACGTCTGATTCTGAATCTGACCGTGCGGTTTTATATATGCATTTCCACTTTTATTTGTATGACTTTAAATTTCGATATCCATTTTCTTTTATATATATAATTCTCAATAAAATAAATAAATTTCAATGGTTATATTTTGTTATGAGAAAAAAAAAAACTAAAGATTGTTATTTTGTTAATTGTCAAATAAAAAGATAAAATAACAAAAGAAAAGAAACATATAAATAAGGATTGGAATGGGAAGTCCATAAAAAACAAAACAAAACAAAGACAAATTAGACAAAATTATTCCCATCAATAATGGAACAAGTAACTGAATTCTCACAAACAGTTAGTAACAAACTGAATCCTCCATCCTTTCCTTTCTCTCCATATCTACAACTAACTAAGAGAGAGAGAGAAAGAGAAGGAAAAAGAGAAAGAGAAAGAGAACCAGAGAGGAGAAAGAAAGAGAGAGGAAGAGAAACAAAACGCCTTTTTTGTTTTTTTACTTAGTGAGGAAAAATTAAAAAAATCTCCTCCTCTGTCTTCCTTCTTCTCCGATTGGAGTGGAAGAGTACGGTTGTAGGAAGGAACCGCCAAAACACCGTCTCTCTCCTCCTTCTCCGATCATTCCATTTTTCATTTTCACCGGATTCAATTCCTTACTAACTAATCTGCCTCTTCTTGTTCTCGAGTTCCTCACACATGATAAACAGGCGTGAAACATGATCATTACTTCTTCAATATCTCGCTATGCGTTGGCTTCACAGTCTCTCCTTTTCTCCGTCCAATCCTTCTTCTTCTTCATCATCGTCTTCTTCCTGTTCTAATTGTGCATCTTCATCTGCTTCTGCGTCTGCTTCCTCTTCTTCTTCTACGGACCCATCTTTTCATAAGCACAGCAGTAGTAAGAGCTATCTTCGTGGTGGTGCATTAGCTTTGCGTTTTGGCGGTGGTTCGAGATTCTCGCGGTCGAAGAAACTCGCGTTTTTTAATGAGCAGGATGCTTCGTTTCAGAGGAATTCGTCAAACGCCACGGCGGAAAGATCGGCGTCCGAGGCTTCTGACGTTGTTCTAACGCGTTCGCCTAGTTCTTCCTCTCCCCTTCCTTCTAGATTGTCAACGTCCGTGCCTCTTCCATTGCCTCTTCCGTTGCCTGTACATGGCGGGGACGGGGATTCGCGTTTTCCGTCGCCGAGGGACAACAGGGAACGAGACTGTCAAAAACAGAAGGAAAAGGAAAGAGAAAGAGAACGAGAACGAGAAAGGGAAAGAGAGAAAGAGAAAGAGAAAGAGAAAGAGAAGATTGATGGCGTGAGAATGGGAACGGGAGACGGAGTATGTTCTTCGACCTCTCCAATTACGAGGTGCGCTATATCCTTTACCTTTTTGGACGTTCATTCGAACGGCATTTTCATTCTGTGCTTACAATTTTTCTGCATATTGACAATGGAGTTCTCATTTCAACCAATTCTATTCTTATTTATTTGTTTGTTTACTGGAATTAAATTCTGTTTGAATGTTAATGTTATCAATTTCAATTGATTAGGTGGTTTTGGGCTTGATCATCTATCGTTGCTCTTCTTAATTATTTCTGAAGCGAATTGTACGAATCCTAGTTATGAGCTTGGTTGCATTTTCATGGAAAATATGCTAGACAATATCATTTTAAGTTTTGTGATTTCAGGATTTAATAAAAAAATAAATAAATTCTATTTGAGAGATGATTTACGAGTTACTAATGATATGGCTATTTACCATAGAAATGGTATGAAGAAAATAGGCATTGCATTATCATTTATCCAACTATATGTGCAATGATAACCTTTGACAGGCTTTGCGTTGGATTTTTTTTTCTACTGTCTTTAATATTACAATGCATGGATTGACAGAGACAGGAGGATGATAGTGGAGCATCTAGAGATAAAGTCACCTGGAAAGATGATGCAGTCAGAATTTTATATGGAAAGTTATTTAGAGAACATGGCGAGTACTCCTACAAAGAGCGCTCCTTCTAGTCCATTTTCAAATCCTTTGTTCAGCCCACAAATTTTAAATCCTGCTGATTTGTTGCCTTACTACCAAATGATTGCTAAAGGAAATCAAGCTTGGTCTGCTCCAGAAATGGCAACATTGGATATATCAGGCCTCCCTCCACCAGCATTCTTTGATTACACTGCATTTAGTACTGATAATTCTCCGCTGCATAGTCCTCCAACTAGAAGTCCCCGAAACCTTAATGCTAGAAGTCCATCTGGAACTGCCTCACCACTAACTGCTAGACTTTCAATTGATGGTAATGCCAATATTGAGGTTCACCCATTGCCTCTTCCTCCTGGAGCTGCCAAACCTTCACCTTCACAATCAACTCCCATTTCTCAAGTTATTGCAAAACCAGATTCGATATACTTGAAAAGTCAGTGGCAGAAGGGGAAGCTTATTGGACGTGGTACATTTGGCAGTGTTTTTGTTGCCAGCAATAGGTATTCCCTATTTCTTTTCCGTCTAGTCTCTTTGTAATCATAAATGCTTATGGAAGTCTTTCATTTTCAACAGGGAAACCGGGGCATTATGTGCAATGAAGGAAGTTGACATGTTTCCAGATGATCCAAAATCGGCAGAGTCTATAAAGCAATTAGAACAGGTATTCAGCTCATCTATAATGCTTCATTTGTGTTTTCACTTCTTGATATGCATATGGTTTTAGGTGGTTGGGGTTTAATTTTATGTTTCTTACTACATGCTTTATGATCTTTCAGGTTTTGATCCTATCGTTCCTTACTTCCTTCATTTCTTGCAGGAAATTAAAGTGCTCAGCCAGCTGAAGCATCCAAATATTGTGCAATATTATGGCAGTGAAATAGTGAGTAATGCTTTCCTCTTTACGTTTCAAGCTCCAGGCGTTTGACAGACCAGGGTATTTTATGACATTGCTGAATCACTAATTTTATGCAATATGCAGGTCGATGACCACTTCAATATATATTTAGAATATGTTCATCCCGGTTCTATCAATAAATATGCACGTGAACACTGTGGAGCAATAACAGAAAGTGTTGTTCGTAGTTTTACACGTCACATTCTCTCCGGCTTAGCCTACTTGCATAGCATGAAGACAATACATAGGTACAGGAGTCGATATAATTTTAGTGTCTACAATTGTTTGCGGTGAGGAATTCTAATTTTCTTTGTTTATGTAGGGACATAAAAGGAGCTAATTTGCTTGTTGATGCATCTGGAGTTGTTAAGCTTGCTGATTTTGGGATGTCAAAACTTGTGAGTAATGCTTTTCCATTCTTTATGGTGAACCTATTGATCACAAATGCACATTATCCTGTAGAATGTTGACCTATATCTTTCTCAGATTACTGGACAAGCAGCAGAACTCTCTTTGAAAGGAAGTCCATATTGGATGGCTCCAGAGGTACCTTGTTGTATATATGTTATGGACCTTATGGTTGATCGCATTTTGATTCTGATACTGCTGTCTTCTCTGCAGCTTATGCAAGCTGTAATGCAGAAAGATACCAACTCTGATCTTGCACTTGCTGTTGATATTTGGAGTCTGGGATGTACTATTATTGAAATGTTCACTGGAAAACCTCCTTGGAGCGATTTTGAGGGGGTAAGCATCAAATTTTTTCCATATTCTGTTGAACTTTTGTTTCTGAGAAATTCTATTACGATTCCAATCTATTAGACCTTACCAGTGAAAATGCGACAATTATACTACTTTTTTATTTACACTAATCATTTTCCACTGAAGTGGTATGTATCTTTTTTCTATAGGTGGATAAAGAGTAGTCTAAAGACGGATTTATTTTTATAATTTCATATATACACGTTTTGCAGGCTGCAGCAATGTTTAAAGTTCTGAAGGATACCCCACCAATTCCTGAAGCATTGTCATTCGAGGGCAAGGATTTTCTATCTCGCTGCTTCAAAAGAAATCCTGCAGAAAGGGCTTCAGCAAGCATGTTATTAGAACATCGCTGGTTGAGAAATTTGCAGCAACTCGAAGTTCCATCATCCACCCACTCAGTTAATGGGATCAAATTGACGGTAAATTTTTCCCGACAACTTCTACTAGTAATACATCCGATCAATCAAAAAAGGGATGCATACCGAAACACGTGTGCAAATGTCATCAATTGATTATTTGGATGCATTGATCTAGGAGTATTGTAGAATTTCTCCTACTTCCCTCTACTTCTCTTTGGTTAACCAGTATATATTGCTTGGATTTATATGTTATTTAGTAATTACATTGGCAGGATATGTCCCAAGTACCTTTCGATCAGATTCCATCGCCAATAAATCATGCAAGTTCAAAGGTTTCTGAGAGGTATGTGCTATTTTGCATTATCGTATCAAAATCATGTCATATCGTCGATGTGTTCCATATGATTATATACGAAATAAATGCAATAAAAATAGTAATTATGTAAATCATGTTGTGTCAACCGGAATGATGGTTATATTTGCAGCTTCAGGCATTATAATGTAAGTTCAGCGAGAGTAAGTGACATCATCTTAGCCAGACTTTCAACTTAGAAAAAATGATGGCCTCTTGTTAATATCCTCCTCGCTCTATTCTTGAGGTTCTCTTCCAACTCTTTAGCGACAAACAAGTTCATCGTCAACAGGGAATTTGAAGAACCTTTTTCTGGGGCAACACTAATCTCACAGCTTAATTCAAAGGAAATTGAATTATTGATTCACAGTCATTGAATGTCTCTCCTGAAATATGTTGAGGGCTGAGGACTTTAGAAGCAGGTTTTGTATACCAATTTACTTATTTTTTTAGAGCTTCAGCAATTACAGAAGTTCATTTGTATGTATATTTACCATGATTGGAGTCCAAATGTATTAGCAGATTTTAGAAAAAAGAAACAAAAATCAAATAGATTTACTCGTCTTCTGCCACGGGTACTTCATCTCAAGATTTATTTTGTTTCAGTCAATTTCTCTTAGTTAATTGAAGAAGAAAAAGACAGTTCAATTAGATTGATAACTACACATAAAGTTCAGCCTACAGAAATTACAAGTGTTCTATGTGAGTCGTTAACAACAAAACATCAAATTAACGCAAAAAATCTTGATCAAGAACACTTGCTTGAGAAGGGTTTTTTTTACTAAAAACAATTGGTTTATTATCACAGTTTATTGCTTTTCAAATAATATTGTTTTTTCATTCCCTATTTAATTTATGCAAATTGTGATTCAACAATAAAGAATGGTATACTTCGATAAATAAATAGATAAATAAATAAATGTGGTATTTGATGAAATTTATCTTTATGGTCTCTTCATAAAGCTATTTTAAAAATAAAGTCACTGACAAATTACTCAAAAGGTGAAACCAGTAAAAGAAATGGTTAATTACAAATCTAGCCCAATTAAGATGGGTCATTTACATATCTAACACACTTTGCTTCCATCTTACTAAATTAAACCATTTCATCTATTTTGGACAAAATTACCCTTAGTTCTATTGATCGATTCATCTTCTTCTTCTGTTTCTTCTTCTTCTTCTTCTTCTTCTTCTTCTTCTTCTTCTTCTTCTTCTGGTTCTTCTTCTTCTCCGGTTCATCTTCTTCGATTTCTGATATCAATCGTTAGCGATTTTTGAAGTATTATGTTCAATTTCCTGTAGAAATTGTATATTTTTAGCTTATACGCCTGCTTTTCTCGCTGGTCTTGCCTCTTTTTTCATCTGCTTATACGCCTGCTTATATGTTCAATTTTCTATATTTTCCATCATTTTTCTCCATTTTTCTCCATTGTTGTCGCATTTGTGACGAAATCTGTCGCATTTCGTCACGCGACAATAATTGTCGCATTTCGTCGCAAATGCGACAACATTTGTCGCAGATGCGACAATTCTTGTCGCATTCGTCACATCTGCGACAAAAGTTGTCGCATTTGCGACGAAATGCGACAACTGTTGTCGCATTTGTGACGAAATTCAACAACTGTTGTCGCATTTGTGACCGAATGTGATAAATTTCATCACAAATGCGACAACAATGGAGAAAAATGGTGGAAATTTGAAAAAATTTCAACGATACCATTATAGATGAAGAAAGAGGCAAGATCATCGAGAAAAGTAGACGTATAAGCTAAAAATATACCATTTTTACGGAAAATTGAACATAATACTTCATAAATCTCAAAAATCGCTAACTATTGATATCAGAAATCGATCCATCGATCAATAGAACTAAGGGTAATTTTGTCCAAAGTGGATGAAATTATCTAATTTGGTAAAATGGAAACAAAGTGGGTTAGATATGTAAATGACCCCTCTTAGTTGGGCTAGATTTGTAATTAGCCCTAAAAGAAAAGCTTGTAAGCAAAAATGAAGTGACTGAAAAATCACTTGACAGGTGAAACTAGTAAAAGAAAAGCTTGGAAGCAAGTCAAATGAGGAGATTCAATTTCCATGGTATATAAGAGTACATTATCAAACACATAACACATGAAGAAAAACAATCAAGTCAGCTTGACAAGATTAGTGACAACGATAAACCAACACAAGAGCATCGATTATAGGTGAACAAGGAAGAAATCCAAAGTATGTAAATATGGTAGGGATGGAGATTTATATTTTCATTTTGCTAAAAACAAGGATAGTTTAGTTTCACACTATGAAGATGATCCTTAACAAATTTAAAAAAATTTAGTCAGTGATTGACTCACAACACTGTATTAGTAGAAAAACAGTTATTTACATCGATTCTATACGAAAAATATAACAAATGTAAATTGCCATTTAGGCGGATGCAAATTGTTTCTTTCCAGGAGCGGTGACTCGAAAGTGAATGAGTAGCATCTAATGGTCAAAACCAAAAATGAGAACTCACTAGACTTCCGAGTTAAACTCTTCCAATTCCAAAGACAGAAAGAGAAAAGTGACTTTTTTTTTTGACGGAATGGAGAAAAGTGACTTTTCCTTTTCCCTAAAATGTCATACTTAGGCTCTGTTCTTTATCGCTGAAAAAAACTGAACTGAACTGAACTGAATTGAACTGAACTGAACTGAACTGAATACTGCTGAATACTGAACTGAATTTAACTGAATACTACTGAATACTGAACTTAACTGAATGCTACTGAACTTAACTGAATGCTACCGAACTTAACCGAACTTAACAATAATGATGATATTAGACTTTAAAATAATTTTCATGATAATATTGGACATTAATGAACTTATAATAATAATAATGGTTCTAATAAATTTAATAATATCAATAATAAATAAATATATTATTAAAGATAAAACTAAATTGAATATCAAATAAAAGCCCGGGATGATAAAATATTGGCTCGATAAAAGCCTATGAAATTAAATAAAAATAAGTCTAATTTAAATTAAAAATACAAATTACATACAAACACAAATTTATATATAATTTAAAGCCTATGAAATTAAATACTGTTGGTCCCTTGTAAGGTTGCAAGTATAGTTCCAAGGGGGGGTTAGGAACTATTTAAACTTTTTCGCAATTAGGGCAGACTTCTTTTTCTAAGGAAAAAGGTTTTAACAGCGGCGCTGAGTAAACAGCAAGATACTGGCTTAGTCAACTAGTGACTAGGTCAGTTTCTTAGCTTGAGTCAGGAGATAGCACTTAGAGTCTATTCCTGAGCTCAGACGTTTAACGCGCACAACTCAACTTGACCTCTTTACTTGGTCAGTTTTTGGTTATTTTAAGCAAGCAATATAAATAAGGAGTTAAAGGTAAGAAATACTTTACTCAGCAGATTTATCCAGGTTCGGCTTCTTCTAAGCCTACGTCCTGTCCCCGGAACACGTTCCGAGATTTCGAATCCTCTACTGAGCTCTTTAAAGGTAGAGCCTCAAACCTTTTACAATCTTAGCAACTGAGTATGACAAGAGTATCTTCCTCTATACCTCTACTCAATCCTAATCTCTCACTGAGTACTATAACCGAGTACTCAGCCTCTCCTTTCTATCTCTAGAAATGATAAGTGTTTTGTCCTATACAAAGATTTGCTAAGACACCTTAGACGATTGAAACAATCACTCTAGACTTTTACACAGATATAAGAATTGTAGTGTAAGATTTGCTTTGCTTCTTTGCTTGCAGAACTTGTGTAGAAATTTGGTCAGCGTAATGGCTTGATCAAGTTCTGTGTTGAGTGAAGCTTCTGATGGCACTATTTATAGAGACGTCTGGGCATCGGTCATTTCGAATTTCGAAATAACCGTTGGAGGGAAACGGCTACATGTCGTTGTCATCCTGACTTGCTCAGAGCTCTCGGCCAATCAGAATTGTGTATCTTCTGTCCTCGGTCAGCTCAGCAGACTGTCTCTCCTTTTATGGTAAAGTCAACTGGACAGCATACTGTGTCGTCTAAACTTTACCCAAAGTAGAAATACTTTGTCTGGAAGTTTTCATTTGTCAGCTGCTGTCTTGTACGCTTTGTCGAGACTACTCAGCAGCTTCATCTTGAAGTTGTTCCCGAAGGTCTTCTAGATCCTTCTTTTGCTGAGTTGCGTTTTGTTCAAAACGGCAACGCCTTGACAAACGCGGGCCGAGTTGTACTGAGTTGTTTGACTTGGGTCTTGACTTCCGTATTGGGATTGGGCCTTTTAATTCTTGTGTCTTATAAACAATTTTAACTCAACATTGAACAAACACATTAATATAATAAATCAAAGCATTTAAACTTAGTGTGTTTAGAATATGTATTTCAATTTTACTTAAACAATTTTGTCAAATCAAAATTATGTGGAAAGGTGTTTCAACAAACTCCCCCATTTTGATGTTGGCAAAACTATTCAGCGAGGAACTCAGTATGAGCTCCCCCATGATAGTTGACCTTTTATAATTTGGCAAACTCCCCCGTAAGGGTTGAGCTACTGACTTAGTTTTACTCTAAACATTTAAGGTTTAATCGAGTAAGTCTAAGGTCAGTTTTCAGATAGGTCAGCTAATTCAACATATTCTATTTACTCAGTATTAAGCGGAAGGTTTGATCATATAGAGTGCGCTGAGAAATTTGTTGTTCAATGGATTCTTAACAAACAATGTTTTATAAGCACATAGGACAATGTCAAACATGTTATCAGCATTTGATTCAATCAATAAAATTTATAAGTATAAAAGCTGATTTAATTGAAGATACGTAATGACTCAGTGCACAGTAACATGTATTAACATATATCATAGCTCAAGAATAAGAATAAAAGATGCAGATATGATATATTGATGGAAGTCAGTGTTTACATAGCAAAAACTTATAGATAAGGCATATGGATTTCATCTAACTTAGTCTATACTGAGCTAGCCTATCTATTTCTTTTTCTTGTGTTGCGACTGACTTCGCTCATGCTGAGCTCTAGCTGTTTTATCTTTCTCCCCCGTTTTGTCAGCATCAGGAGGAGGAAGTTTGAAAGCATCAGTTAAGACAGCTCGAGTCAGTTCTTTAGACAGCTCCTTAAGTTTGTCAGTGCTTTCATTGACGCCGTCAAAAATTGCAACTCCATCAGTTGATACCTCTGCGGGTATGTTGAGGTCAGCTGCACTGAGCATATTGACGCTAAACGCTTGAGCTTTGCCTTGCCAGATGAGAGCTTCAGTAAGACCAGTAAAGATTTGGTGAAAGGTCTTCAAAAGAGCTGTGTCGTAATACTGACGTTGAATGTTGTTATGACGAATGTGGTTGAAAGTTTGTTGTGCGAGAGTCAGCATCTCATTCTGCTTCATTGCGTCAGTATCCATTTCTTGCTTATTCAGATTAAGCAACCGTATAGCCTCACCAATTTGTTCGATGGAGCACTGATTGTAAGAGACCATTTGCTCATTTGTCTTAAGTTGCTCGGTGTGAAGCTGAGCAAAAAGCATCTTTACTTCAGATGAGGTGGCATAGTCGGTTGCACAGCTGACAATTTCTGAACTTGTTCTTGCAAAGAGTTCAAGTGTTGTACGGTTGTCAGCTGAATCTCAGCCAGCTTGGCAATTGAATCCTGCTTAGCTTGCTGTGCTTGGAAGGATATGACGACGTTCAGCAGATCCTTGAGTCCCTTAACTTCGTTGAGAAGCTGAGTGACTTGGGAAAGCTGGGTGGTCTCAAGAATTGAAGAGCCAGCAGCAGGAGGAGTGGAGTGTTGAAGGTCTCTGATTAATGCTTGCACCGAGTCAATGATCTTTTTGCTGGACTCAGTGGCATTCAGATAGCTTTGTGATCCTTCAGGGACATCAGTGTGACCGGAAGGAAGAGGAGTGAAAGGAGTTACCAGGTCAGTGACTGGAAGTGATGAACCAATCTGCACTTGTGTTTGTGGGATAGTTGATTGATCGGCAGAGAGTTGAGTTGGAGAAGTTGTAATGCGAATACTGTCTGTGCTGACGGCAGAAGTGTGTGGAGTCAGCACCATGCTAGAGGAAATAGCATGAACAGTAGTCAGCTCAACCTGACTGGTTGATGTGGCAGAAGTATTGGGGTCGGCATGTTCCTGCTGAGAAGAAACAGAGGCTTGCTTTTCTAATGACGCCGATGTAGTGGAGGTTGATTGGCGTTTGAAAAACTTGAGTTTGACGGTAGAAGGGTCCTTAGTTGTCTTTGAGAGGACAAAGTCAGGAAGAGTTGGTGGTGGCACAAAATCTTCACTTACAGGCTTCTCACTGGCCTTAACCAACTTTCACCTTCTACGAGGTGGAGTGACAGTATGATCAGGTTCTCCTGAGTGAGAAGGGGAAGATTCTTGTTGCTCAGTATGAGGCTGGTCAGTTTGCTCTTCAACTGGATCAACAGTGTGTTGGTCGAGTACTTGCTCAACTCCAGCAGCCAACTCAGTATCTGCATGCTCAACCTCATTCTCACTGGTCGTTTCCTCAGAGTCCTCAGCATCATCCTAACCGCTGGCTTCTTCTTCCTCTTCCTCTGAGCTATCATCATCAAGTTCTTCTTCAACTTGGGAGATAAAATGATCATCCAGTTGTACATCGTGCTCATCATCCTCAGCTACAGTACCTTGACACTGGGTGAAGTGAGAGTCACCCAGTACAATGAAGTCAATAGGCATGGCGTTGAGGGGAGTCAGTGTAGAAGATTTTTGCTTCTTCTGAGGTTGCTCAGCTTCCTTAGTTCCAGGCTCACCTTGCCTGCTTCGTTTCTCAGCTGACTTTCCAGCTGACTTCTGCCTTTTTGATGGAGACTCAACGTTTTTGGAAGGAGTCTCAGCAGTTTTCCTTTTGCGGGAAGCTGGGGCCTTAGTCCTTCGCCCTTTCTTTGGCTCAGCAGTTCCCTCAGCTTGGCCAGCAGCAGCAGCTTTACCTTTCTTCAAAGGCTGTCCAAACTTTAAAGCTCTCAGCGAGGCAGCTGTGATCTCAGTTCCTCGAGTCATCTCCTCACCTTCGAGATCAACCTTATGGTCAATGAGGATTCTGGTGATGAGTGATCCAAACCGCATCGTGCCAGTGCTTCGAAGGAAACCAGCAACGAGAAAGATCGACATGTTGATGGGAGTGTACGTCAGCATATGCCATATAAAGCATTGCTCGAAATTAGTTGCTGATGTAGTGCAGTTGATCTTTGGGTAGATAAAATAGGTCAGCAAATAATGAGCCATCTTCTGGTGCTGACCCATTGATGAGGCTGAGACTTCTCCTGAGTGGCCCTCAGGTTTGCAGAAGTTTTGTTCATACCCAGTGCCATCCTGATCTCCCGATCTTCTCAGCCTTGCTCCCTCAGTTTTTAGCTTGAGAAGATTTCCTATGTAGAGAGGGTTGATGAAGATGGTTTTCTCTTTCACCACAGTGCACAGGTAGTCAGTGTTGTCATTTGCAACTTTGAGGTTGTGGTAGAACTCACTCACAAGGTCAGGGTAAGTATAATCCCTAACTGAAAATAGCCCAGTCCATCCATTCTGTGAAATCCACTCGCAGAACGGTTGTTCATTTTGCACGAAGTTTTCAGAGACCCATCTTGAGGGCTCAACTTTCCATTCGCGGACATTGTCAAAGACCTTGGAGTAGGTCCTGACCTTTACGGGTTTTCCCTGACTAGAGGTTTGGCCAACTTGTCCTTTGCTGGGTGTGGGAGGATTCCTTGTAGGTTCATCGGAGCTGGACTTTTGGTGGCCGGCACCGGAGGTGTTGTAGGAAACCTTAGTCATGGTTTTAGGATGGGAAAGCTTTGATGGATTTTTAGAGAGAAGGAATTTCGTTGCCTTAGAGTTCGATAAGCGTAAAGAATAAAAAATGGGGAAATACCCATTATTTATAGAGGTGATATGTGGTGTGGATTTAATCGAATCCATGTGTCAGTTTTGCCTTGGGATTTTGAACCGACAAAGATCCTGGCATTTATGACACATACGGAGTATACGTCATCCTAGGGCTATACGCGTGCTATTGCATTTATTCTAACGGATCTAACACTCAGCGTTTAGAATACTAATCGTTTGATATTCTGAGTGGTCAGTATTGCATAAAGGGATGATTTTTTAAGTTTAAGTTTAAACTAATTTACTCAGTGTGCAAGTTTACTCAGTATTTGATGTTCAGTCAGTTTCGATGAGTTACTCAGCAAACAGTTAATCATTCAGCATAATAATTCACTCAGCATGCATATTTAGTTCAAGAATTTACTGAAGAGGATTAAACATACCAATAGCTTCTCTCAGTATGCTGAACTGCTCACGGGCCAGTGGCTTCGTGAAGATATCCGCAAGCTGTTTGTCCATTGGGACAAAGGTCAGCTTGATCTCACCCTTGAGTACATGGTCTCTAATGAAGTGATGTCTGATGCTGACATGCTTCATTCTGCTATGTTGGATTGGGTTCTTTGAAAGATCAATTGCACTTTTGTTGTCACATTTGACTTCAATTGTCTTTGTTTGAACACCATAGTCTTCAAGTTGTTGCTTAATCCATAGGACTTGAGCAACACAATAACCAGCAGCAATGTACTCAGCTTCAGTGGTAGACAAGGCTACTGACGCCTGCTTTTTGCTGAACCAGGATACAAGACAGCTTCCCAAGAAGTGACATCCTCCAGAGGTGCTTTTACGTTCCAGCTTATCCCGTCCATAGTCAGCGTTAGTGTATCCGATGAGTGTAAAATCATGAGTATTTGGATACCATAAACCTGCGTTCACTGAGCTTTGCAAATATCTAAGGATTCTTTTTACAGCAATGTAATGAGAGTCCTTAGGGTTAGATTGATATCTAGCACAGTAGCATACTGAAAACTGAATGTCCGGTCTACTGGCTGTTAAGTAAAGTAGAGAGCCTATCATACCTCGATATAATTTGCTATCTACTGACTTACCATTCTCGTCAGTGCAGAGGACAGTGTCAGTGCCCATAGGAGTGGATATTGGCTTGCAATTCTCCAAGTCATATTTCTTTAATATCTCCTTGGCATATTTGGCTTGACTGATGAATATGCCATTCTTTCCTTGTTTAATTTGAAGACCGAGGAAGAAGTTGAGTTCTCCCATCATGGACATTTCAAACTCAGTCTGCATTTGTTTGCTAAACTCCTTGCACATTGATTCGTTAGTTGCACCAAATATTATATCATCAACATAAATTTGGGCCAGCAGGGTATCTTTACCCTTTTTCTTAGTGAATAAGGTTGTATCAGCTTTGCCCCTGACGTAATTTCTAGTCAGCAGGAAACTGGTCAGCCTCTCATACCAAGCACGTGGTGCTTGCTTGAGGCCGTACAGAGCCTTTTTGAGTTTATAAACGTGGTTAGGGAATTTATGGTCCTCAAAACCTGGAGGTTGATTAACATAAACCTCCTCGTTTATAACTCCATTAAGAAATGCACTTTTGACATCCATTTGGAATAATTTAAAGTTCATGTAAGATGCATATGCACATAGAATTCTAATTGCCTCTAGCGTTGCCACTGGGGCAAAGGTCTCACCGTAGTCAATACCTTCTTGCTGACTGTAGCCCTGAGCTACAAGCCTTGCTTTGTTCCTGACTACATTTCCTTGTTCATCCATCTTGTTTCTGAAAACCCATCTTGTTTCGATGGTCTTTTGACTCTTTGGATGAGGCAAAAGCTCCCATACATCGTTTCTTCTGAATTGATCGAGCTCCTCTTGCATTGCGTTCATCCAGAATTCATCGTACTCAGCTTCAGCGAAATTCTTCGATTCTTGAACTGAGACGAAAGCAACATTGCTGAGGTACTTCCTGAGTTGATTCCTCGTCATAAGGGTATTCCCAGCAGAATCAAGGATCGCACTCTCTGAGTGCCCTCTTGGGATCCTTATCTCTTTAGGTAGATTCATGTCTTGTGCTGTTTCTGTTTCAACAATCTCTGCAGAAGTAGATGGGTCAGTAAAAGTAATCATAGGTTCACTCTTACTCTTGGCCAGCCTTTTGGTGAATGACTCAGTAGTTGGTTCTTGGTCAGCGGTGGTTACTGAGTGTGGATCATCTTCGGTCAGCGGCTGGTATCTACCTGCAGGGCCAGTTTCGTCGAACTCTACATGTACTGACTCTTCTAAAACTTGAGTTCGCTTATTAAAAACTCTGTATGCTTTGCTGTTTGTTGAGTAGCCAAAAAAGATAGCCTCATCAGCTTTTGAATCTAACTTTGCTAAGCTATCTTTGGTATTTAAAATAAAACATCTACAACCAAAGGCACGAAAGTATCCAATATTGGGCTTTCGTCCTTTCCAAAGTTCGTATGGGGTTTTCTTTAATATAGGTCTAACTAGAGCCCTATTAAGAATATAGCATGCTGTGTTAACAGCCTCTCCCCAAAAATACTTTGGAAGCCTATGCTCATCCAGCATTGTCCTGGCTATTTCAACCAGAGTTCTGTTCTTTCTTTCTACAACCCCATTTTGCTGAGGTGTTCTAGGAGCAGAAAAATTATGGTCAATGCCGCTGGCTTTACAGAATTCAACAAACTTTTGTTTTTAAATTCTCCACCATTATCACTACGGATGTGAGCTAATTTTAGGTTTTTTTCATTTTCAATTTTTCTAACCAAATTTGAAAATGTCTCAAAGGTTTCATCTTTGCTGGTCAGCAAGATGACCCACGTATACCGAGAGAAGTCATCTACAATCACCAAGGAAAATCTTCTTCCACCCAGACTCAGCGGCTGGACTGGACTGAAGAGATCCAAGTGTAGTAACTCTAACGGACGCTTAGTTGAGACAATATTTTTGCTATGAAAAGATTGTTTGGTTTGTTTTCCAGCTTGGCAAGCGTGGCATAATTTATCTTTTTCAAATTTAAGTTCAGGCAGTCCCTCAACCAATTGCTTTCTTGCTAGTTTGGCCAGGAGGTCCATGCTTACATGACCAAGTCTCCTGTGCCATAGCCAGGAATTTTCTTCCTTTGATACTAAGCACACAGTTTTTGAAAACTTTTTCTCTAAGTCTAGCATAAAGACATTATCTATTCGAGGGGCAGTTAATATTAACTCATTTGTTTTACCCTCGTATATTTTACATCCAGTAGCATCAAATATAACTTTTCTCCCATTGTCACATAGCTGAGCTACGCTGAGTAAGTTATATTTAAGTCCGCTGACTAGGGAGACAGATTCAATAGTAGGATTACCTCCGATGGTTCCTGACCCTATTATCTTACCCTTCTTGTTGTCTCCAAAACTTACGCTCCCTCCTCGTTTACGCTCAAACGTGGTGAACTGAGTTTCATCACCCGTCATATACCTTGAGCATGCGCTGTCAATATACCACATCTTTGACTTCTCGGCACATCTCAGGCTTACCTGTATTGTAACTAGTTACTTTTAGGTACCCAATTCTTTTTGGGTCCTTGCTTGTTAGGTGCAACAGGTAAAGCATCATATTTTATTTTATGGCGACATACATGGACAGTATGGCCATTCTTTCCACAGAAGTCACAACTGATCTTCTGTTTAGGATGTTTCACTGACTTGTCAGCACCCCAGTGCTGAGCGTGCCAGCACACCTTAGTGGTGTGTCCTAACTTCCCACAAAAGTCACACTGGACTTTTCGCTGGGGATTCTATCTCTGCTGAGTACATTGGTACTGTGTTCTCAGAGGACTGTTTCTTTTATTTGGAACCTTTAGTTGGTTCTGGATAGCTGTGACGTCCTTACTCAGTTTCTTTGAAACTGACTGGACTTCAGAGACAGACTCATGTATGATCTTCATGTTATCATGCAGAGTTGTATTGTCCTGAAGAAGGAATCTGAGGTCACTCAGTTTGACCTCTTCCACTTCGTCACAGCGCCTGCTGAGTGCTCTAACTTTCTTATTACACTTCTTGACAAGTGTATAGAGATCACTCAGGGCATTAACCATATCGTTTCTGAGCTGGGGAAGAGAAATTACCTCATTTGATTGCTCCTCGTCATCTGATAGGTCAGCATGCTCAGAGACGTATGGCTCAGCAAGTTCGTCAGCCATGAAGCATATCTTCGCTGACTCGGTGGCCTCAGTTTCTGTAAATGAAGACTCATCGCTGTCGCTCCAAGTAGCCACCATTGCCTTCTTCCCACTCTTCTTGTCTTTCCTCAGCGTGGGGCAGTTTGACTTAATATGGCCAGTTTGATGGCACTCAAAGCATGTAATTGGCTTTGAGCTGTCCTTTTTGTATTTGCTGTCGCTTGAGTCAGCTTTATACTTATCAAACTTTCTGTAAGGCTTCTTTAAGTATTTGTCATTTTTCCTGAATAGCCTTTTCATCTTCCTTGTGAACATAGCCATCTCCTCATCATCAGTTGAGCTCCCGTCAGTGGAGTCAACTTTCATGACAAGGGATTTCTGCTTCTTTTCTTCAGATTTTTCCTTCACCTCAAAGTTTTTCATGGATATCTCATGGGTCAGCAATGAGCCGATGAGTTCGTCATATTTGTAGGTGGTTAAATCCTGAGCTTCCTCAACTGCTGTCTTCTTTGCTTGCCAGTCTTTAGGAAGACTCCTGAGTATCTTTTTGACTTGTTCTTCCTCAGTGAAGATTTTCCCAAGTCTCTTGAGCTCATTAATGATGTTGGTAAACCTTGCATTCATGTCTGAAATGCCCTCATCATTGTTCATCTCGAACAGCTCGTACTGTCTCATCTGCTGATTCACCTTGGACTCCTTTACTTTATTGGTTCCCTCGTAGGTGACTTCCAGCTTTTTCCAGATCTCTTGCGCCGACTCACAGCCTGAGATTTTGTTATATTCTGCAGCATCGAGCGCACAGTGAAGCATATTGATAGCCGAAGTATGGTTTCGGAGCTTCTTTAGATCATCCTCTGTCCATTTGGCCTCAGCTTTTACAACTGTTTGGCCAGCCACAACTTCGACAGGTACAAACGGGCCTTGGACTATAGATAGCCAGGCACTCATGTTTGTAGCCTGAATGAAATTCTTCATCCTATTCTTCCAGAAGGTATAGTTTGTCCCGAAGAATAGGGGAGGCCTAGTAATGGACAGCCCCTCAGGCAGTATCTGAGTTGTTTGGTTTCCAGGGAGAAACCGAGTGCTGTTTTCGCCCATGGTAGGGATCAGCTCAAGGTTGTTAGACCTTTAGCAGTGAGCTTTACAGCTCTGATACCACTTGTTGGTCCCTTGTAAGGTTGCAAGTATAGTTCCAATGGGGGGTTAGGAACTATTTAAACTTTTTCGCAATTAGGGCAGACTTCTTTTTCTAAGGAAAAAGGTTTTAATAGCGACGCTGAGTAAACAGCAAGATACTGGCTTAGTCAACTAGTGACTAGGTCAGTTTCTTAGCTTGAGTCAGGAGATAGCACTTAGAGTCTATTCCTGAGCTAAGACGTTTAACGCGCACAACTCAACTTGGCCTCTTTACTTGGTCAGTTTTTGGTTATTTTAAGCAAGCAATATAAATAAGGAGTTAAAGGTAAGAAATACTTTACTCAGCAGATTTATCCAGGTTCGGCTTCTTCTAAGCCTACGTCCTGTCCCCGGAACACGTTCCGAGATTTCGAATCCTCTACTGAGCTCTTTAAAGGTAGAGCCTCAAACCTTTTACAATCTTAGCAACTGAGTATGACAAGAGTACCTTCCTCTATACCTCTACTCAATCCTAATCTCTCGCTGAGTACTATAACCGAGTACTCAGCCTCTCCTTTCTATCTCTAGAAATGATAAGTGTTTTGTCCTATACAAAGATTTGCTAAGACACTTTAGACGATTGAAACAATCACTCTAGACTTTTACACAGATATAAGAATTGTAGTGTAAGATTTGCTTTGCTTCTTTGCTTGCAGAACTTGTGTAGAAATTTGGTCAGCGTAATGGCTTGATCAAGTTCTGTGTTGAGTGAAGCTTCTGATGGCACTATTTATAGAGACGTCTGGGCATCGGTCATTTCGAATTTCGAAATAACCGTTGGAGGGAAACGGCTACATGTCGTTGTCATCCTGACTTGCTCAGAGCTCTCGGCCAATCAGAATTGTGTATCTTCTGTCCTCGGTCAGCTCAGCAGACTGTCTCTCCTTTTATGGTAAAGTCAACTGGACAGCATACTGTGTCGTCTGAACTTTACCCAAAGTAGAAATACTTTGTCTGGAAGTTTTCATTTGCCAGCTGCTGTCTTGTACACTTTGTCGAGACTACTCAGCAGCTTCATCTTGAAGTTGTTCCCGAAGGTCTTCTAGATCCTTCTTTTGCCGAGTTGCGTTTTGTTCAAAACGGCAACGTCTTGACAAATGCGGGCCGAGTTGTACTGAGTTGTTTGACTTGGGCCTTGACTTCCGTATTGGGCTTGGGCCTTTTAATTCTTGTGTCTTATAAACAATTTTAACTCAACATTGAACAAACACATTAGTATAATAAATCAAAACATTTAAACTTAGTGTGTTTAGAATATGTATTTCAATTTTACTTAAACAATTTTGTCAAATCAAAATTATGTGGAAAGGTGTTTCAACAAATACAAATCTTCATATGAATACAAACTCTTAACTTTTTATTTTAATTAAGGGTTAAAGTGCAAAAATAATGTTTTGGGTCAGAAGTAATTTTACCTCTAACGTCTAAAATGGTGGAATTTTATCCCTAACATTGATAAATTGGATAAATTTGAGAAATAATTCATAATATGGATGCCATTCCTAATTTTTAAATATGGATGCATACTTTAGTTTTATTTTTTTTATTAAACCATGTATACTTTAATAAACTATCATTTCTTGACTTTTATCTAATTTATAGATAATGATAAACTATAAATAATAATAATAATAATAAATAATGATAAATTATAGATAAATAATTATTATTATAATAAATTATATATAAATAATGATAATATAATAAATAATGATAAATTACTGAATACTGAAACTGAATACTGAAACTGAATGCTGAACTGAACTGAACTGAATTGAACTGAACTGATTGTTATTGAAATTAAGTGATAAAGAACAGGACCTTAATCATCAAGGTTATTTGAATTAATACATGTTAATGTTAATGCATCAATCTTTTCAATTAATTATTCTTTTTACTTTGCCCCTTAATTAATTAATTAAGCACTAATCAAAGTCAAGAGAATAATTATTTGCCACCAATAAAAACAAGAAGAAAATGTGGAATCACGTGATTATCCTTTTGTTTTTATTTGTAGTTGTTTTTTTTTTTTTTTTAACCTTTTATTTGTAGTTGTTATTCTTTCATGACTTGCCCATACTTCCATACATTCTCTAGACTAGACTAGAGAAAGAAAAAACCCCAAATTAATCAGAAAATCTAGAGAGAGAAAATGGAGGCTCCAGCACCACAGTCCATAGAGAGGAATTTACAGGCTGCCGGAGACGATGAACAAGAAAAAGTGGTCAATGAATGGTACTCTCTTTCTTTTTCTTTTTCTTTTTCTGAAAATTGACTGTTTAAATTTATTGGAATATGCAGTTGTTCTTGCTGTTTTGATTGCTCAGATAGCTGCTTCGATTACTTCTTCTGTTCTTCATAAACACTCATTTCATAACCTTTCTTTGTTACTACGGATTATTTATGATGTTGAAATTGATATTTTGGGGTTTTTATAGATTGGAAAGGCATGATATTTTATTACTCAAACACTTCTATAATGTATGCAGTGAACAGCAGACCATGTTTTTCTAATACGTTAAATGCTAGCTTAGGAAACTCTTCGGTGTTGTTATACCTAACCTCAAATTACCACCTCTAGTCCCGTGAAAGGACGAAAATACCCTTTAATGAGTTAACGGTGGAAAAAGGCTATTTTTTTTGCCTTCCCGACACACAGGCGCGTGGCTATCACGCCTCACCGTGTGGTCAGGCGTGATAGCCCCACGCCTCACCTTGTGGTCGGGCGTGTAGCTATCACGCCCGACCACATGGTGAGGCGTGATAGCCACACGCCCGACCTCACGGTGGGGCGTGATAACCACACGCCCGCGTGTTGGGAGGGCAAAAAAAAAAAATTAGTCCGCTATTGAATTAAATCCGTAAAAAAAATTAGGAAAAAAACGTCCAAAAAACATCAAAATCAAATGGGGATACGTATCATAGGTCCCTTTCGTTGATAAATTAGTCCGGATCCATGTTTTCGTTGATAAATTAGTTCGGATTAGATTAAAGAGAGTTTAAGTTGTTTGAGAGGATTTGAAAATTCTAAAAATTATCTAAAGAGTATTTCGGTCTTTTCACGGGGCTAGGGGTGGGAATTCAAGACTAGGTATAGTAATTCACAAACTCTTTTGGAAAGAAATCTAAAAGAAACACAACATAATTCTAATTTTTTTTTTTTTTTGAAGAAAAGGTTATGTAAGAGTACGTCTATTTAGAGGTAGAGCTAGTCCAAGGTTCGATCCGAGTTTCTGGCTACTAGGGATAGCAACGGGTAGTGTACCCGCGGGTACCCGGCACTACCCGACTCTAATGGGACTACTCGTACCTTATATAAAAGGGTATGAGATCAAAATAATTACCCATTAGGGTAATGGGACGGGTATGGGAATACCCCCAAGGGTACCCGGTATCCGTTACCCGTCATAATCCTTTTATATATTAAAAAAATGATTGTTTTTTAGATGTAATATTTGAGATTTTAAACCCCAACCTTTTGTTTTTCAACCATTGAGTGATACCACTAAGCTATTTATTCTTATTGATTAAGGTTCAATTTGTTCAATTTTTAGATAAATAATTTATTAAATTTATACTTTGTTAAATTTGTAATATTTTTTATTTTATTTATTGATTTTTAACGGGTAAGGGTACCCGTGGATACTCGCGAATTAAATGGGAAGGGTATGGGATGCAAAAATATACCCGTTAGGGTAATGGGACAGGTACGGGTAATTAAAAAATAAACGGGTAAGGGTTTGGGATTGGCACTACCCGCGGGTACCCTACCCGTTGCCATCCCTACTGGCTACCAGCTCCACCTATGTTAGGTACTTGAAATCCTCTTTAATTTTAGTTTATCTCACCGTTTTTTGTAGTGTAATTTTAATATTTTATGATTAGTTGAGTTGGTTAAAATGTGTGTTTTAATATAAAAGGTTATGATGTCATCGTTTTAGTGTCTCTTTCTATGTCCGTCTTATAAAAAATAGGGTTAATTACAAAAAACTACCTTGTGGTTTCGCCGATTTGCGATGTGGTACATGTGGTATTTTTTTTTTTTTTGCAAACACCTCCATGTGGTTATCGCCGTTATACAAATCAAGGAGACGGCAAAAAATCTGTTAAAAATCTGACGTGGCATAGGGGCAATTTAGGAAATTCGATTTTTTAATTTTTTTTTAATTTTTTTCTCTCTCCTCTCTCCTTCATCATTGATTCTCTTCTTCTACGGTTTCTTCTTCTTCACCTTCACCTAGAATCTTTTCTTCTTCTTCTTCTTTCTCTTCCTCCTCCTCCTCCTCTTCCTCTCTTTTCTTCCTCCTCTCTTCTCTTCTTCTTCCTATTTTTTTCTAATTTTTTTTTAATTCTGGAATTTCCAGATTTTCAGAAATTCCAGAAATTCGGAAATTCACGGAAATCTGGAAATTCTAGAATCTGGAAATTCCAGATTTCTGGAAATTCCAGACGTGAAGAACGTTCTTCACGTCTGGAATTTTCAGAATTAAAAAAAGAAAAAAAGAAAAAGATGAAGAGAAGAAATAAGGAAGAAAAAGAAGAAGAAAAGAAAGGAAGAAGAGGAGAAAATGGAAGAAGAAGAACATAAAATGGAAGAGGAAATGGAGGAAGAAGAAGAAGAGAAACGAAGAACGAAGAGAAGAAGAAGATGAAGTCAACTTAAAAATTAAGAAAAAAAAGTCAAATTTTTTTTTCCCAAATTGCCCATCTGATTTAACAGATTTTTTGCCATCTCCTTGATTTGTATAACGGCGACAACCACAGAGAGGTGTTTGCAAAAAAAAACACAGGTACCACATCGCAAATCGATGAAACCACATGATAGGTTTTTATAATTAACCTTAAAAAATAATCACCACTTAGAGCATCTCCAACCCTCACCAAATGAGGGTTGGAGATGCTATTTTGGTGGTGGTAGGCTTCTTCAACCACCACCAAATTTCTATGCCAAAATGGTAGAATTCCAAAATTAACAAATTTCTCTCCAAAAAAAAATATTATTAATTATTTAAAACTAAATAAAGTTATTTTTTTTATTTTTGAATTAATTTTTTTTATTATAGATCATTGATGATAATAATAATATATTTAAAAAATATTAAGAAAAGTGTTATGTAAAATGAAATAAAGTAGAGAATATTATTTTTAGTGTAATAAATAGTGTAATGGGTTTGAAAAAAAATAAGATTTGATGTTTAGAAAATAGAAAATGGAGATTGAGATAGCGTAATGGGTTGGAAACGACCTTAATTAAAATAATATATTTTATGAACCAATGGAACCGACTTGAAGGAAACACTAAAATGGAAACAACAAATTTTCTTCCATAAATTTAAATTAATCATTTGAATCGTTTTGGGGTTTTATTTATGTATTTGATTTTTTTTTTCCTTTTAAATAGCTTTGTTATTATTATTAATTACTTTATGTATCTTTTTTATCTTTTTAACCTTTTGAACTTTTTTTTCCTAAATCAATTTTTTAACTTTTAAGATTAAAAAAACTTAACTTTTAAATTAAATTTTACTTTATAAAAATTATAAGAAATTTTAAGGGGTTGGAGACTAAAAAAAATTTGCCTAACCTTAATTAATTGGATTTGAAAAATTTCCTTATATAATCTAACTTTGATATCACCACAAAGGCTCCACGTATATAAACTCCTAGCTCGGCCACTAGATCTATCTACTTCCAAGATCAAAGCAACTTATAAGTTTCGATGAAAATTTAAAACGAACACTTATAAAAATTAATTAGAAGAATCCTAAAAAGGTTCAATCTAAAAATAAACTCTTACCATAACATAAATAAATCATTATCTACTATAATTCTAAAATGAAAGTCTTTCAACATATTGTTAATCTTAAAAAATTTGGGTTTCACCTTAAAAGCATTAACAATTGGGTATAAAACCATTCTCTTTAATGTATCACAAACTCTCAACCAACCTATCTCTCTCCATAGATATTAAACTGTTGATTGCATTTTTAGCTGCCAAAGGCAGCTTTTAACATTTTCTTTATAAAATAATATGATATATTATTAAATTAATCAATAGATCTTATATGATTATAAAATGTAATTATTGGAAGAGAATAATTTGATAAAAATAAATTTTATTAAACACTAATAATTAAAAAGCTAATAACAAATATCGAACAGTTTACTGTATTACAAATAGCTAATAGCAACCGCAACAGCTATTAACTAACAGTTGAACCAAACATGACTCTAAATTGATATAACATGCACATCAAGTTAAAGAGATTAATTTGTTTGCCATTGCATAAAGAATACTGAAAAAAATATGTTTGCGAATATGAAAAATAAGTTAAATACATCTAATAAAATGATAAAATCAAAGAACATGCATTTCGATATTTCTTTCCACTCATGATTATGATTGCTTCAATAACGAAATTGTTTTCTCCTATGAGCCAAAACTTAATTATTATTATTATTTAGTGGCGAACTGAGGATTGATACGTTGGAGTCGTCAATTTTATATTTAGAACATCTCTAATAGATTATACTACTAATCATTTAATTGTCATGACACATCATTAATATGGAACCAATTTAATAAAAAAATTATTCTACTAAAATATCTCATGCAATGGATTATACTACAATCATTCAATCATATATTGTAGAACCTAATAATTAATTTAATAATATATATTATAATTTTTAGGCATAACACTCATTTGGATCCCTAAACTATTGTTTCAAAATCAATTACGATCATAAACTATCAAAATCATCAATCAGGTCCCTGAACTAGTTAAAAATCATTAATTGAGTCCTCATTCTAAACAAAAATCTTCAATTGGGGCCTCATCGAAAATCATTCGGTTGAACAATTTCATACCTTCTTTCTCAAACTCATTTTGAATCAACACAAATATTATTACAGTCCATATCAAATAGACACAGTTTCCGATTTTAGGATAGGATAGGGAGTCAATTAATGATTTTTGTTTAGTTCAGTGATCAAATTGATAATTTTGATAGTTTAAGATTCTAATTGATTTTGAAGCTTTAGTTTAAAGGCCCAAATAGATATAATGTCTAATTTTTAATAAAAAAAATATTATTAAACTCAAATGCTACCAAATCAGGTCTCTAAGTTGCTCATACCACTTGATACATACCAAGCAGTATGAGCAACCTTAATTTTTTATTTTTATTTTGGGAGTTAATGAGCTTTTCACTAACCCTATTATAGATGCTCTTATGTATCTAAAACAATTTAGAAGCTATCCTACACTCTAAACTCCAATTTTCCAAAAGCAAAACACGTCTCCATCCTTGTTATATATTATTGGTGTTGTGAGAATACTATCTTAAAAAAAGAGTTAACATAAAAATGGAATCATTTGACTATATATAATATCATATCGAGGTTTTTAAGACAGGTAATTCTCTAACCTAAAGTACAAGGAAATATATCTTTCTAGGATTAAGAGATCTTTCAGTTTACGAGGAGGGTGTGGTCAATGATAAGGAAGCCACTTATTTGGGTTCGATTTCCGTTACCTTTGTTGAAATTTTTATAGATTGAGACTTTTCGTGACTCTAGACCTAGACTTTGAGACTTTTCCCAACTCTAGACCTAGACTTTTCCTAAACTTTGAGATATTAAAAAAAATCAAAGAATGTTGATCTGTTTCAATGTGATCAACGCTTCATCTCTCAATGGCTAAAGCTTTCTTTAATTGTGAATTCACCTCTTGTAATTTACTGCTTTGTAATAAGTAGGTTCTTGTTGAGATAACTGTATGATGGGATAGGAATTATGTTTTTTTTTTTTAGAAACAGAAAAGGAAAAACAAACAAACAAAGGAAAACCTAACCTGGGATCATCCTAGGGAAGCTAACTCCAATCCTATCTTTTAAAAGAAGAAAAGAGAGAAAAATAGGAGGATCAGAAAGGGTAGTGACACCCAACAACCCCTCATGACCAGCCGCCGCCAAGCGATCAGCAACTCGGTTCTGCTATTAAAGAGCAGAGTCTTTTAATAGCTTGGATAAGGTTACAGCTATTAAGACAAATGACATGATTATCCGAAATCATTTTAATGGCTTCCATGTTATCACTCGACAGAAAGCAACTTTAAACCTAGACTCTTGGCAAGTTTGATACCAGAGAGAATACCCCAAAGCTCTGCTGAAAAGGAAGAGCCCAAACCCAAATTCTGGGTGAACCCAGACAGCCAGGCTCCCCTGCATCTCTAAGAACCTCTCCGACAGCAATCTTCCCATCATTGAGACAAGAGCCATCTGTATCGCTTCTGGGTAGACCTGGAAAGGGAATCCCCTTTGAAACTCTCCTTAATAATAGACAGTTTTTCCGAGAAGAAACCATCTAGGTTAGGAACAAAAACAGCTTTATCACCAAAAATCTCCTCGTTCCTCCACTTCCAAATTTGGTACCAGATGATAGCAAAGAAAATATCGCCATGCTCCATGTTTGCCAGTAACTTCCCACAAACACCATCAGAGAACCAGTCACGCTCAGAGTGGGCAAGGAAGGAAGAAAGAATGTGGTGAGGGAGAATTTTCATCCACACCTCTCTACTCTTAGAGCAGTCCCTAAGAGCATGTTATGTCTTTAGGTTGAAAGAAGCGAGAAAATTACATGTAAAATCAGTTTTGAAATTTTTATTATGTTTTTGTCAAATATGCAATTATTTTTTGGGGTTTTAAAAAAACAGTTTTATTAAAGGCTAAAACCATTTTTTTTTCTTTTGAAATATGCTAAAACCACTTTTAGTTTTTAAGTACATGACATTTTAAGAAATTCTTTATAAGTTTTAGATTGTTGTAAATAATTAGCTTAATCATGACTAATATGTAACCAAAGAATTTCATCTTCACGCTCACGAGGGAGCCAGCCCAAAAATCAGCGGTTCCGGTCTATTTTAGAGATAAATACAAAAAATAAACCTTATGGTTTGACCGATTTGCACTGACAACCTTTGTAGTTTAAAAGTTTACAAATAGAGGTTATTGGTTTTGTGTAGTTTACAAACTTAGTCATTCTATTAAAAAAAATTGTGGTGACTATTTATCCGAAAAGATAGTGATTTGGAATAATTAAAAAGATTTATTTTATAAATTACTCAAAACACAAGGTTTGTAAACTTTTAATATACGGAGACGGTCTTTGCAAATTGGTCAAAACACAATGTTTATTTTTGTACTTTTTCCTTTATTTTAATATCTCCAAGTATCCAAAGTTAGTTTGAGATATAAAGAATAAGAAAATTGAGTAAATAAACATGTTGTTAATGATTTTGTTATTTTGATAACATTTTTTAACTCATTTTTTTCTAAAATAATTTTTTTTACTTTTGACACCCAAAAAAAAGTTTAATTTTTTATTTGAATTTTAATTTATAAAAATTATAAGAGCTTTATTTTTTTAAGTGAAAATGTTATAATTTTTTTTTAAAATTAGCGTTACACTTAAGTAAAAGATGTCTAGTAAAAATTTTGTTCAGCTCTCACAGAAATGTCAAGATATTGCTTCCTTAATGACATATTGATGTCTAACAGTAGCGTTTGGATGGACTCTGACTGATCGTTAGATCTAAGCTTAATTAAATTTTAGGATGGAAGCTTAAATAGAATTTTGAGATGGAGATTAAAATCATCATACAATTTAAATCTAATATTAGTCTGAATCTAACGGTATGGACTAAATACATTTAATGAGTCGGTATCAATGTAAATAGTAGTTTTGATCTCAATATGGTCATTCATAGTTTCTTTTCATTTGTGCCTTGTTATGCCAAATCTATTATGAAATTGCTATTGCCACTCCTTTCTTTCTTGGGTTCTTTTAGTTATAGAAGATTGGCATCACAAATCGAGGATGGAGATTAGGTAGAGAGGGCGGTAGAAGATGACCGGTGAAAGGGGTTGCGCCAAAAGGAAGAAAGAATGGACTAAACAGAATCAAAGATTGATAGAGAAATGGAATTGAAGAAAAACTCATTTTATATTGATCAAGCCTCGCTAATCATGAGGTGCCAAGACTTATGGGACAGAGATTGAGACATTCTATTCATTCACACGTATAGGGAAGAAAATCAAGCCGCTGACTAGATGGAGAATTTCACAAAATCATACTCTTTGGATCGTCACTAGTGTGATATGTCTTCTGTAGGTCTTCAGAATATCCTTAAAGTTGACCGTCAGGGTCACTTCGTCAAAAGGATGAGTTCTTGTTAGTTTTTCCTTTTTGTTTGATGCGGGTTCTAAACCCTCCCATTTACCAAAAAAAAATCTCAAAATTGTTAACCTTACAAACATCAAATATATAATATATTGAACTTTACATTAGTAAAACTCTATTAAGCTTTGGTTAAACTTTGTGTAATCTTGGTTAAACCTGGTGAAATTTTGTAAACATTGGTGAAATCTATGAAATTTTGGTAAGACTCGGTGAAACATTGATGAAACTGTTTGTCATTAAAGAAGGCTTTTGAATCACTTTTTGTTGGTATCCAGGATTAACATTTGGACCATCTATTTATTTAAATTACTAATTTTTTTTAGAGAAAATCGTATTTTTAGTATTTAAACTTTAGAATGTTATACTATTTTTATAGTTTATCTGATTTCTCTGTTTGAGGGTCGTCGGACATCCTTTAGGTGGATCATCTCCTAATTGAAGCTTTCTACATATGTTAGAACTCGAACTCGAGATCTAATTTAATCGACTTGAAGCCATTAACCACTCAAGCCAACTTAATTGGTAGTTTAGAATGTTACACTTTATTATTTGAAATTTATTTTTCACTTAAAAACTATTATTTTAAATATTAATAATACACTTTTATATTTTTCTTTTTTTTTAGAAATGGGGACGAGACAAACCTTGAGCTGGGAGAATGCACCCAAGGCCCAAGAACTGTCAAACCCGTCATATATTAATAAAAGAAAATGTGAGTGTTTGAACAAGCGAAGAGGAAGGGGAACAAACAAGAAGAAGATGGAAGGAGAAAAGTTTAGGAAAGGTCAAGAAAAATGCAAGTGAAAAAAATTACAGATGTCATTAATGATAAACCTGTGACAAAAAGCAGGAGCTGAAGGCCACCAATTGATCACTGAGGAAGAGACTCCAAACTTTGCCAAAGCATCAGCAACGCGATTTCCTTCCCTAAAGATGTGTGTAAAAATAATGTTCATCCTAGAACAAATGTCGAGACAATGCAACCATTCTTGTCGAATACTCCAAGGAACATCCATGGAACGAAGTCGAAGCAGATTAACTACGTATATGGAGCCTGACTCAACCCAAAGTTGATGCCAATTTTTCTCCCAAGCAAGTTCAATTGCGAAAATAGCGGCTGTAAATTCAGCCATATAAGCAAAAGAAGGAGGGGTAGAAAAAGCAAAACAACCTTTGGGAAAGCCGCGATAATTACGAAATATACCGCCCGCTCCCGCCTCGCCAGGAGTGCCAAAAGCAGAGCTGTCCACATTGACTTTAACCCAACCCGGAGGAGGTTTAAGCCAATGAACTGGAATAATGTTGGGAGCCGGAGGCGGTCTTGGAGAAGCCAAAAGAAGGGATAAGATATCAGCATCTCTCCTCGAAAAGCAAAAACCTTTAGAAGAGGCAAAGGACTCTCGAATCATTCGAAATAGGGTGATCTTCGAGTGTTGAATAGAAGGGGAAATCTCCTTAAAGGTTGCTTCATTCCTGCAATGCCAGATTAACCAGATACAAGAGACAGCGGCAACACGCCAGATTATCGACACCTGAGAGCCAAACTAAATGCTACGAAGAGTGCTGAAGAAGTGGATGAATTGTGAATGACGAGGTAAAGTGCAGTCAAAATGAATCTCAAGGGCCCTCCACAAAGAATCTGCAAAAGAACAGCTAATGAATAAGTGGTTAATGGACTCAGCTTCCCTACCACAAAGAATGCAATGAGAGGCAAAAGAGATGCCAAGACGCTGCAGGAGGTCATGAGTCGAAACTCTTCTATGCAAAACTCTCCAAGATGTGAAAGAGCGAGAAGGGGGAGTGTGAGCATTCCAAACAAATTTATACCAGTCCACCAAGTAGGAACGAGGACTGATAGTCGAATAGTACTCTTTGACAGAGAAAATACCCTTCGTAGAGGGCTGCCAAGCACATAAATCAAAATCATCTCTACCTCTGTGAATAGATCGAATACTGTCTTGAACAACCGAAGGCAGAGTGCCTAAGCCAAGCCATTCCGAATTGATCAAAAAATCATCAACAGAATTAAAACGTGAACGCTTATCTTGATGATCAAGACCCAATCTATCTGCCACCGATGGAATGATCCACCTATCAGTCCAGAAATTGAGTGATGAAGACTGGTCAATCCACCAAAAGGTCTGGTCCAAAATGGATGAATAAACAAACTTACAGGAAGACCAAATCGAGAAAGGAGCAATGGTAGCTTTAGACAAACCAGAGACAGCCATAAATCTAGACTTAATCAGAGAAATAACAAGGCTGTTGCCTTGAATTAAATCCCAACACATCTTGCCCAAGAGAGCATGGTTAAAGATTCTAAAATCCTTAACGCCCAATCCACCACCCTCCAAACTTTTTTAAATAACAATGTTTTCATTATCTCTTTCTCTCTCCTCTCTCTCCTATGGAATTTTAATAAAATATTTTTTGAAGAAAAATAAAAATGAAGTATTAAATAAATAAAAGTGTATTTTTAATATTTAAAATAATAGCATAAAAAGAGTAAAATTAAAATTTAGATATAAAGTGATACTGAAAATAATATTTTTAAAATAATAGTATTTTAATATTTTCTTTTTATATAATAAAATATTTGAATTTATTTTTTTTATTAAAGTTACATAGGAGAAATAAGGTATAAGAGAGAAAGACGTACTGAAAATTTGTTTTTGAAAAAAATTAAGAATATAAAAGTGTATTTTTAATATTTGAAATAATAGTTTTTAAGTTTAAAAATAAATTAACCTCCAAGCTTTCAATTAAAAAAGTTTAAAAATAAATTTTACGCATCCAATTATAAACATGTTAAAGTTTGGGTTCTAAAAATACCTTTAATTTTTTTTGATAGGCAAAGGAAAGGAAGAAAAACAAAACCAGCAAAAAAAAATTTTATTTATTTTTTATTTTTGCTAAAAATACCTTTAATAAGTAAATGACAAATCAATCATTCAAATGAATAGGATGCTAAACTATTAAATGGAATAAAAGTTAAAAACCTTGTAATATATTACTAAAAACACTGAAGAGGACATTAGAAATTCAATATACTTCCGTTAAGTCCCTGTATTATTATTTTGTAATATTTCACTCATTTGCTTGGCTTATTTTTTTTCCTGTTAGTCCTGGTATTGTTAATTCACAATCAATTATACATGTTGTACCGACTCGCTAGATTAGAATGTCTTAGAAAGGGGTGGCCCTAAGGAATGGTGACGGACAGAAATGAACTGAATCTCATATAAAAAAAAAGGAGAGGGCGACATGAGTTTATTAGTTAGATGTGTTTCCAATACTTACCAATGCTTTTAAAGCAGTGAGACTTAAAGTGTTGGATTTGAATCAAAACGGGTAATATCTACGTCGTATTAGATAAAGTTGTTACAGATGTAGAGTACCAAGATTTCACAAAAATATTGTGCCAACTACTAGTTCAACTCTTACCTTCCAATCACATTATTTTCTTTGAATATTACTGGAATTGCTTGATGTTTATCACATCTTCCACTTTCATTTTATATATATATATATATATATATATATATATATGGTAAGCCTATGATGGATGCATTTCACCAGATCCTATTATGCAATCTTGCATGTCTTCCACTATTCAGAATTCAATTAATAGTTTTCTAATATTCATTAAGCTTTCACATGTTCATTAATAGTGTATTACAATTATATAATTCTCACAATATATGTCTATCACATGAAAAGAATTTAAGTCAAACATGAGACTATAAAAAACATTATACTTTCTAGATGGGATGCATCATCACTTACCACTTAACAGAAACATTTTTTTTTAGGATTAATACATCATTTGTCCACTAAACCTTGTTCAAAAAAGTTTACTACCCCTCAACATTTAAAGTGTCTCGATAGCCCTCTCAACTTGTATAAAATGTTGAAAATAGCTCTCTCAACGTGCGCAAAATATAATCAATTAATCACTTGGTGGCAAAAAAAAGTAAAGGTGTGTTGCACGCATTTAAAGTGCTATTACATAATTCAAAGAACGAATTAAAACATATTAAAAATGGGGTTCTTACTTGTTCAACTGTAAAACTTATCTTCTCAAATATTAGAACCAGATACCTCAACCTTGTTGTTTTACTAAGGTGCGTGAAACACACCTTCCACATGTAACTTACTTTTTTTTTTTTTGCAACTGAATGATTAATTGATTATATTTTACGCACGTTGAGGGAGTTATCTGAACATTTTATACAAGTTGTTGAGGTTATCGAGACACTTTATTAATTCAAGGAGTTAATCAACTTTTTGGACAAGTTCTAAAGGCAAAATGATGTATTAAACCCATTTTTTATTTTTTATTTTTTTATCTTCCAGCACAGTGGGGTTTGCTGAAATTCTTCACCCATTAATCAAAATCATGGAAATGTACCAAATTGTTTGATATGACACTTTTTAAGTGGCTTTTGGTAGTATTACTAATTAACAATCTTCTCTTCATTGTGTATAAATTGCTATGGCTTCTCATAAGAACTTTAAAGCTATATGGAGCATAAGAATTCCTGTAAAATGCAATTTTCATACTTGTGTTTCCTTATGTTCTTGAGTCCCCTTGTGCTCTCCCAACTTGACTATAAATTCTACGATGATTCTTGCCCGAATCTTACGAAGATTGTTCGGTACGGGGTTTGGTCTGCTATATCAAATGATACTAGAATGGCAGCTTCTCTTCTGAGGCTTCATTTCCATGATTGCTTTGTTAATGTAATAACATTTTCGCCCTTTTTTTCGATATACGTAGAAAATGTTAGTAAGAAAAAAAACTGACTGCACTGTGTTTTGGTATATAGGGATGTGATGGATCCGTGCTGCTTGATGGTGAAAACGGAGAGAAAAGTGGTTCGGCTAATCGGAATTCGGCTAGAGGATTTGAAGTCATTGACAATATTAAGGCTACTATAGAGAAACTGTGTCCTGCCACAGTTTCTTGTGCTGATGTACTTACTCTTGCTGCTAGAGAAGCTGTTTATCTTGTAAGTAGAAAAGCCCTTCTTTTGTATCATTATAATTTGATCATGGGATATAAAAAAAGTTACGTTTTTTCTTAGGCGGGAGGGCCGTTTTGGAATGTGCCATTCGGTCGCAGAGATGGCGTAACGACGAGTCAAGATGCTGCTGATCAACAGCTTCCATCGCCTTTCGAGCCCTTAGAAAACATCACAGCAAAATTCACCTCAAAAGGTCTTGAATTGAAGGATGTTGTTGTGCTCTCAGGTTTGTATTTCATTCACTAAGCTAAGACTCGGGGTTTGAGTCTTCCGAATGGCGTATAAGTCGTCGGTAGAGCTCATTCCCGGCTCAAATGTTAAAGAAAAAAACATATGAACATTATGATTGTTATTGTGCACATGTATTATACAAAGATTGTGACTATTTTCGACACCAAATACAGGCGGACACACGCTTGGATTCGCGCAGTGCTTCACGTTCAAGCCAAGGTTGTTCGACTTTGGTGGCACGGGGAAACCTGATCCTGCACTAGATACATCATTGCTACAAAGTCTGCAAAGTGTATGTCCAAACCAAGTTGATTCGGATTCGAATTTGGCTCCGCTAGATTCTACTTCTACCCGATTCGATAACCTCTATTACAAGCTTCTTGTCAACAATTCGGGGCTACTCCAATCGGATCACGCTCTCATGGGAGACAACACAACTGCTTCAATGGTTACTTATTACAGCAAGTATCCTTACTCGTTCTCTAAAGATTTCGCGGCATCAATGGTCAAGATGGGCGGCATTGGAGTTCTTACCGGACAATCCGGACAGATAAGGAAGAACTGTAGGGTGACAAATTAGAAGCCATCTCATGTTCTTCAAATGTAAATTCAAACAAAATGTACTGCTCTAAAATAACTTATAAAGTCTCTGATGCTTTTTATGTAATGATCAATGGAAAAATCTTCTGAAGCTCCATAGAAAAAAGCTTCTTACTTGAACTAAAATGGATGGATTCTTTTGCTTGCTCTCCTTGTTACTATTACATTTCGCTTTTCGCTGTCTTCTGTTTCGTTTTCGCGCGTTCTGGTTCAACTTAACCGTTGGTCTGGCTCGAGCTTTAAGATTAGTATTTCCATTGTTGAATTGGGATTCTATTCTGCAGCGAAATTCTTGTTCTTCTGTGTCTTCAACACTATTATCATCATCTTCATTGATCGCTTTGATCTCTTTTTCTTTCTCTTTTCGCTTCTTTCGCCTTAGTTCTCTCAATCTCGACAAAGCCAAGTTTCGGTTAACCTCAGCTGCGAGTTTCTGTTTGGTAGAAAGCGAAATCCGCCATTCAGCAAGTGCGGTTTCATCTCTTGCTTTAGCTATTAAGGCATAATATTCCTCCTGAGTGAGCTGATGAAAGCTACTTTGTCCGCTTTCTGTTTCTGAATTCTGAATATGTGAAAGTGCTTCTGCTGTTGATGCTCGAAAAGCTTCGAACTCTACCTCCGCGGCATGGAGTGTGACTTGTAATGTTCTTAACTTCTGCTTCTGCATTCTTATGCTTTGCTTCAGTTTCGATCTTTCGGTCCTTTCAACCTTATTCTCCTGCTTCATCACTTCCATTTCCTTGCGAGTTTCGTTCAAAGCCTCAGTTATTTTGACGATCCTCTCCTTCGCCTCGAGTTCTTCCCCCATTTTCAGTTTCATGCTCGCATTTGCTTCCTCGAGTTGTGATTGAAGATCTGAAATCACAGTATTTAACAGATATTTTCGGTTTCTGGCAGTTTGAAGGGTTGAGTTCAACTCTGCAAGCTCGTATTTCAGATGCTCGGATGCTAACCGTGACTGATTAGTGATGTCTTTAGCTTTGTTAAGTTGTTCCTTCACCTTCATTAATTCTGTCATCTTAGCTTGCAAGTTTTTCTGATAATTTACACTCATTTCTATGCTCTATGTTATTTTCTTGTCATATGCTTAAATTGTTGGTTGTTTAAGCATTTGTTTTTGAAACGTTATATAATACAAAACAGATACTGAAAGAAGCAACTGAAATCCCTAGGGATGCCTTATTCTATTTCTTGCCAAATCCATTTATCTACCAAGTTGTGTGTCATTATTACATCATATATGATCTACTCAAAAAGATCAATGCTGTGCTTTTAAACATAAACTTAAACTTGATAGGTAAGGCCATGAAAATTTCTCAATTACTTCATGGGAATTGGAATAAGGTTCAATTTGATCCTAACGTTTTTAAAGTTTCTTTTTATAACGTATGAAACAGTACAGACTTATAATACACGTTTTTAAAGTTAAAATTTTGAAAATATTGGTTTAATAGTTATTTAACTGTCATATCATACATACCACAAAGTTTATCAATAAATTAAAACGATTTCGTATATTTTTTGTTAGGTATTTGTAACTATATTAGTAACATAGTAAACATTTAGACACATGGACAAAAAAAAAAATTGTGATTAACTTGTATATAACAAACTTGGTTATTACTCCCTCCATTCTCCATTCTCAAATAAGTGTCGTTTTAGAGTTTTTCACACAAATTAAGAAACATAATTAATATGATGCACTTAAATTAATAAGTTTACATGGATTAACTAAATAAAAATTCTCTCTCCTGTAATGGTTGGAGGCTTAGACCAAAAAACTATGCTAAATTTTATTGAAAAACGAAGACGACACTTAAAAAGGAACAAAAACAATTATCTGAAACGACACTTATTTGAGAACGGAGAAAGTAACATATTAAGTACCTTAGACGTAATTGATGTTTAAAAGATCCAATGTGACACGTAAAAGCCAAACCAATCTTTTCAAATTTTAGAGCTAAAATTAATCTTGCTTAGAAACGTTAGTGTTCAATTTAGACCATTCCGTACGTTAGAACAAACTTGCACTTCATAAAAAACGTTTAGCTTGCATTTATCCATTAGAATCTTAGGATAGCTGTTCCAGTCATAGGCAATGCATCCTACATGAATAAAATGTTTTCCTTTTCCAATTTTTCATTCCGTGGGAATAAATTATGGCTATATATGCAGAAGGATTAAGAATAAGAACAAAGACTAAACAATCAGAAGAAGGAACAAATATATATGTTTACATGAAAAGAAAAATCAATATCCACTAACAAGAGGATAAAATAATTAATGTTTTGGAATTATAAATAGACTAATCTAATCTTTCATACCAGAGATGCCTGATCTTGACCCTGGAACTGGGTAGCCATTCCATTCTCTTATCCAAATGATGCCATATTACAAAGTACAAAAAGAACAAGTCATTTTGCAAAATACGGCGAATGAGAAAGAATTAGATTCCATGGACGTATGGAATGGTTTCGTCTGCATCCTATATTACAAGGTCGGTAGCAAGGGCAAGTTGGAGTCAAATATTTCAGTTGGAATTCCAATTTATTTCTGATCATTGGGGCACTGTCTGGGAGATTAACCATCCGGGTCTCGGGTCTCAGATACAGCATCGATTCTAAAAGAACATATAATATGATTATGCAAAAAATATGAAGCATTAAACAGATGCACTATTTCTATTAGGCTGGAAAGAATATGTTCTACTGTGCCTATACCAAGACCGGAAATGAAGACTATGAAATAAAATATACAATGCCAATGTATCAGAAAATTGATGAGCAACAGAAATAGTGATCTGAAGATTAGAAATGTTACCTCAAGTTTAAGGAGGATACAGTTCCCAAAGTGCAACTGTAGTGTCTTCTGAGGCAGAGGCCATTAGTTTACAATCGGATGAAAATGAGACGGTATTACACTGCAAACAGATACAGCATACTTCAGATTGAATTCAACTGAGCAAAAACTGTACAAACTTCTGCGAAACATCAAATCCTGCCTCGACACCGTGGTAACAAACAGATTTGTTCAAGACTATTTTTCATATCCTTGTAATGTGCAACAAGGGTCAAGAAATGCGTAACCGGACTAGCTGGATACAATCGTAGTAATAGCATTTTAATGAAATAGGGGATGGAATCATAAATTTACAAGTAAAAAGTTGGGCTACTCTGCTAAAGCAATCACAGAAAAAAGAATTACTGAACAAACATGATAATTCATGTCCAAGCAAATGCAGAAACAAAATAAACATGATAGAAGGCAAGACAAATATAGATATATACTTTTTGTAAGTTGATCTACATTTAATGAAGGATCGAATGATAACTATTTCACTAGGCTAAAGGATAATAAGTTACCGTGCCATGGTGGTATTTCAGTATTGCCAAAGGATTGCCTTTGCGATAATTATATACCCTGATTCTGTAATAAAAAAAATGAATAATGAGATAATGATAACCCTTAACAATTCAAATCTACAGATACCTGAGGGGTTCTCAATTCAATAGAGCAAAACACTAGCTCTAATGCTCAACAGCGTTCCTACATATCCTGGTTTCCAGGAAGTTGAAATCTAAATAAATTACATAGTTTGAGCTAGAATATAACTTTCACATCTAAGTCTTCTCTGCTCGGAATATTTAAATTTAAAATGCTAAAGATATAAACTATTAAGCCAAAAAATTACTAGGCAGAGTTATATCTACAAATGGATGTAAGTTAACGAGTCATAGAATGCTTTGTTGTAGGAACTGGGGTCCGAACCCAGGTTCCCAACCTACCTCTAGTATTGGACTGTCCAATTGGTACGGGTCATAGAATGCTAATAAAGAATACTGAATGCTTAAAACATGTGATGAAATTAGGATATTAACATAGATGATGACTGACACGTAAAAGAACCAAAATAAGAATGAATATGTTTGGCTGAAAGGATGAGGCAGCGCCAATTAATAAGCAGAGAGGACCTTTGCTTAAGATGGCTTTAATACAAAACCGATGAGAAGAGCTAGTGCATCAGCCATCAAGCAAAATGCATGTACTAGGATAACAAAAATTGAATAATGATTTAAGATGCACTTCATAAAACATATGGATCTAGACAAGAATTTCAAGAACTATAAAAGCAAAGAAACTGCAGAGTGGAGTTAGTTGAACTGAGTTGTTCACTCCTTTTGGTTTCTTGTGAAAATCAATTCTTCATTTTTATAGCATATAACGGTAAAACGTTGTTGTCGTGTGACCAGAGGTCACGGGTTCGAGTCTTAGGAGCGGCCTCTTGCCAATTAAATTGGCAAGGGAAGGCTTGCTCCCAATACACCCTTGTGGTGGGACCCCTCCCCGGACCCTCGCTCAGCGGGGACGCGTATTGCGACCGGGCCGCCCTTTTTTTTTTTTTATAAACCTTGAAAGCTTTAGTAGTTTTATCGGAACCTTGATCACACCCAATCCTCTTTTGATCAATTTATCCCGAGCCAATGTCATCAATCTCTCCATATGTTTACAACCCATTTTGAATAAATTTAAAAACATGAAAAATCCTAAAGTAGTACCGACTAATAGGCACCAAGAGTGACCAACAGTCCCTACCAATGCTTAAAACAAGACTACTATAATAACTTATTAAATTCAGATGCAAATGTCTATGACCACAAATAAACTGGCAAGCAAAAGAAATAAAAGCTTACTCAAATAACAAACTAATTGCACGAACCTGTGATCCCAACCAGCAGTTGCAGCAATTCTGCCATCTGCTCGGATAGACGTGGCTGAAATACCAGGTCTTTCCAAGGCAATCTCTTTCTTGATCACGCATGAACCCTATGTCAAATAATTGATAATTTAACATACTTAAAACAATAATACCTCGTATTGTGAGAAAAGGCAACAAATGAAAGCTTCTGCAAATAAAGAAATACAAGTGCAAGGGATGCCAACCATAAAAAAGAAGAAAATATAAGTACCTATTGCACGACTCAATCAATTCAAATGAGAGAAAAAGGGTATAAATGGCGCGCACACACACAGAGAGGACAAAGCTTATTGTGTTTCAATTACTTATCCCTATTATTTGTCAACTTCTAAAAGCGAAAAAAAAAACACTGATGTGAATGATTTGACAGGAATCAGACACGCATATTTTGGTGCATTTCTACAAAGACGGATTTATAATACTGCACACAATTAATATTAGGTCGTATACGCCCTGAATCCTCCTCAACTTTTACAAGCAACCAACCAGCAAAGGCTATTCAAGCTAGAAAGATCCAGACTAAATAAAAAGTAATTTACATTACCGTAGAAAGATCCAAACTAAATAACACAACTTTGTCGTCAGCAGCTCCAGAGATACCTCCAATGCAGAATCCATCAATGCATAGGCTCAGAACTGCAAATAGATAATTAAATTACAACTTTCCATGATGGAGAAAGGAACAAAGGTCTATAGATGCAGGACCTCACCTGGCTCCGTATGAAACTTTACAGAAGTTAGAGGAATGCCTGGGTTTCGCATGTCCCACAACAGCATGGAACCATCCTCATAACTACCACATGTAGGAAAAAGAAAAGAAATTACACAGACTGAACGTACTTTGACAATCAATAATATGCATCTATATCAGTTCATCAGACCAAAATACTACTCTTGTGACAGAGTTATAGCTATGTTTTGAAACATAAAGAACCTGAAGGAGATAAAATTAATGTCTAAGGCTAAATAATATTCCCTTTCTAATGTTGATAGGCCCTACCCCCTCTCCCCAGGTAACATGGAAAGCATTGAATAACCCATTACTAAAACTAGTAAAGCACTTTAACAACAGAAAACATACGTCCTAATTTGGCTGAAGTTACAATATTAAAAGAAACAGTTTTTTGTTCACAATCCAGCATCATCAAATTATAAAATATGGACATCTCCAATTGTGATACAGCCTGCTCATAAGAAGAATACATACCCAGCCAAGACATTTAGGAATCCCTGTGATTCCAATGGTAGAAATGCTTGAACAGCCATGCACATCCCTGGAAACAAACAACTTGTTACAAGTTTGAAGGTGTTGTACTTCAAATGTTTCATGTCCAAAGTTTCTTCCAAACATATTCCTTAGTAATTTTGAGTAAATATGTTAAAAACTAGGGATTTTTGTTGCAAGTATCAATGTGTCTCTTCTTTAAATGTTTGATGACTGATTATATAATATGTCCTAGCGCTCCATGCATACATACAGAAAGAAACTTTTGAATGCATGCATATAAGGCAACCAATAAGATTGAAAGATTTATAACTAGGGTTTAGGGCTTCCCAGCAACAGTATTTTCCTAGGTGCTATTTATTTCAAAGACAACATTTTAAACTAGCAGCCAATTGTTATCAACTAGGAAAACAGCATGCATAAATTAGTTGCTCTAGCATTTTCAAGCTGATGAGCATGACATTAGTAACTAAAAATGCAGTATCATAACTAGAAGTGGATATAACATCATAAACTACCTCTTTTTCGTGCAGAAATAACCGGTGAGCCGCTAGAGAAGTTTTCAGCTAATCGAGAAATCCTTTCTGCAGTATTAAGATCCCATATCTCAACCTTTCATTGAAACTTAGACTATGAGCAAAAGGAAAACCAAATACTAGAAAATAGCAACAAGTGAGATGCATGCATACCTCAGAAGACTGCTCCCCTGCTATAGCAACACACTTAGGTCCTTCAATATGGTTATTTTCTGAGAACACAATAACCTCTTAATGCCTAGAAGGAAATGCTGTAGCAACAAAATGAGGAAAGAAATGCTAGCAAAATCTACTAAACAAATGTGAGAAAAAGTTACTGCGAAGGAAATCTTCTGAGGCCGTTTAAAATGGAAACTCAGATAACAAACACCTCAATAGGAAAGAGTAACAGTATAGATTTATTCATACATATAGCCTTCTCTAACACTCAGAAGGTTGATAAGCAGCAACAATGTGAGTATCAGATAACAACAAGAAACTAAATACAAAGGAAAATAATGAATTTCTCCCCCTGGAACTCAAGGTTTCCCTATTCCTAGAGCAGAGCCCCCTCTCTCAAAGACAGAATAACATAAAATTTTCCCCATTCAACCCGCAACTCCTCCTCTCTCCTCTGCCAATAAATAACTCCCCTCAATACAAAGAGTACGTTTGAAAGCTCACTATTCTTGTGCCAACTCATCATAACTACCCTTAGCTCACCCTGCTCCTTTGATCCGTTCAAGAATAGACACAACCATATTCTTGGCTTACTAACATTCTGATTCAATAATTGACCTTCATTTGCATATTCTCTATCACCAGGAATTTTCACATGCACCTTAATGAGCAAGTGAATTTGCTCATTAACAGTTAGATATAGGTTTATTAAATATAAGCCTCAGGATGCTTTGAATCTCCACCTTAGGATTCTAATAAACCTAGATCTAACGGTGAATGAGCAAATTCTACTTGCTCATTAAGGTGCATGTGATCAAGACTGACTCTATCACAGTCGCTTTATAGGGGAAGAGTCCTGTGCATGAACTCTTAATTATATTTTAGATGGGATCTTCATTTGGCATCATATTTAAAAGATTTACGGACTAGGCTTTCTAGCATCTTAGATATGATAATCAGCATTTTGTTGGTGATAAGTCTGGATTTAGAGTTATCCTCCAATTTTTAATAGATTATATCCCAAACCCAACTCATGCTCAAAAAATAAAAATAATAAATGAAAAACCCTTCAAAACTCAATGGAAGTATGCATATTCAAGTAAATTTCCAATTTATACTGTCCGCATAAGGTTTAGATATTCTATGTTAAAATCTGAAAACTTTTTTGGCACAAAAGATATCATAATCTTCCAACGAATGGCATCTAGTCCCTCGGAATTAGACTTTTTGCTGACTGACTTACATTGCATGATTATTATTAAGGTAAATATAATGAAGAAAACAGAAAGTCTCAAGCATCTCTCATACCAACAAAATTAACAATATTCCAAGGCATACCTTCAGAGGTACTTGACCCTTCATCTTGCCCTATGCCAGCCTTGGGCTTCTTCACCAAAGAAAGCTTACAGAAATGATATGAATTTGTCTCAATTGTAATCTCAGGAAGCCTGCCAAACAAAAGAAAGGCAAACTTACCTCAAGAAAACTATATCCAATTATATATCCAAAGAGGCTAAAAGGGAAGTAAAGAAGGTCATACGAGATGCTAGAGCAAAGGTGAATCGGGATCTGTATACAAGATTGGATACGAAAGAAGGGGAAAGAGACATATATAGAATTGCTCGGATGAGAGATAGGAAGACGCGAGATCTCGGAAAAGTTAAATGTGTGAAGGATGTGGACCAGAAAGTCCTAGTTGGAGATAAGGATATCAAGGAACGATGGAGGTCCTATTTTGATGACTTATTTAATGGAGATCGCCATCAAGATGTTGGAGATATAAGTATCCATCACGATATGATAAATCATGAATGCCTGCGGAGAATTCAAAAGGGTGAAGTCAAAATGGCATTAAGTAAGATGAAGTCGAAGAAAGCAGTAGGACCTGACGGCATCCCTATTGAGATTTGGAGATGTTTGGGAGAAAGAGGAATCGAATGGTTGACGACGTTCTTCAACAAAATTTGGAGAAACAATAAGATGCCATCAGAATAGAGGAAAAGTATCTTAATCCCTTTGTATAAGAACAAAGGCGATGTCCAAGATTGTGCCAACTACCGGGGAATCAAATTAATGAGTCACACTATGAAACTTTGGGAGCGAGTGATCGAACAAAGGCTAAGGAGGACGGTGAAGATCTCGGAAAACCAGTTTGGCTTTATGCCGGGAAGATCAACTATGGAAGCCATCCATCTAATGAGACAATTAATGGAGCACTATCGAAATAAGAAGAAAGACTTGCATATGGTTTTCATTGATTTGGAGAAAGCATATGATAAGGTACCAAGGGAAGTACTTTGGTGGGCCTTGACAAGGAAAGGCATTTCGCGGAAATATATTGACATCATAAAGGACATGTATGAGGGAGTATGCACGAGTGTACGTACTAGTGTTGGGAAGACTGAAGAGTTTCCTATTACGATTGGAGTGCATCAAGGTTCCGCACTAAGCCCATTTCTTTTTGCCATCGTTATGGATGAACTAACAAGTTCACTTCAAGATGGTATACCATGGTGCATGTTGTTTGCAGATGATATTGTGTTGGTCGATGAGACGAAAGAAGGAGTGGAGAGGAAGTTGGAACGATGGAGACAAACTCTAGAATCTAGAGGCTTTAAGTTGAGCCGAAGTAAGACAGAATATTTGGAGTGTAAGTTTGGCGGCCATAGGAGTAGGGAGGCAGGGACAATCACCCTAGATGGGAGAGTTGTTCAGGCCTCGGATTGCTTCCGGTATTTAGGATCTATTATCCAAACGGATGGAGAAGTAGATGGAGATGTTGCTCATAGGATTAAAGCTGGTTGGTCGAAGTGGAAGAGTGCTACGGGTTTCCTTTGTGACCCCGGCATGCCTAATAGATTGAAGGGAAAATTCTACCGGACGGCAATTAGACCAGCATTGTTATATGGTACGGAGTGTTGGGCAGTGAAACACTGCCACATCCATAAGATGTCGGTGGCGGAGATGCGTATGTTGAGATGGATGTGTGGTCATACGAGAAAGGATCGGGTGCGTAATGAAATAATTAGGACAAAAGTAGGGGTCACATCTATTGAGAATAAAATGAGAGAAAATTGACTAAGGTGGTTTGGCCATGTGAGACGTAGAGCGCTTGATGCGCCGGTTAGGAGAACCGAAGAGTGGCAAAGGGATGTAGTGGTGAGGGGTAGGGGAAGACCTAAGCAAACTCGGAGGAGGGTGATCGAGAGTGATATGAGTTTACTGGGAATTGAGGAAAATATGGTAGTGGATAGGACGGAGTGGAGGGAGCGAATTTGTGTCGCTGACACGACTTGATTTCACGGTTTTTATATGATGGTTCATGTTAGCCGACCCCGAATCATTTCGGGACTAAGGCTCTGTTGTTGTTGTTGTTGTTGTACTGAAGCAGTATCCCTTGAACATATCTTGATAATGGAGTATTTGGCTAATGAGAAACAAGTTAGGTGGACAGGAGTAAAACAAGTATTTCTATACCATTTAATCAGGTCAGCCTAATTAGGTTCTAGCCCATAAAGACATTAGTTAGAGCCTAGATAACAGCCCGTTATAGTCTGTAAGCAGAAAATAAACAATACAAATTTATAATGGTATATTTGCCAATCATCTTTACAAAGCTCGGGTAAAAGGTTTTTCAAGGATAAAGAAGTCAGCATAAATTTCTGATGCAGGATAAACAGGGTCTACAGTCCCCTGAATTGTCACTGATATCTATTGATGGCCAGAAAGATGAAAGACAAAAAGGGATCTGCCACCCATCATTGCAAGATACAAGATCAGTTTAATGGCTATCATTAGACCACACAATAAGAAACATTTAAACCTAATAAATAAACAGAACATCGTTGACTCCCTCTAATTACTCTAAAAGGCTTATCTCAGTTACTATTAAAAAAAATCCTATTCTTAATGGAAACTGATAAAGGAAGATACAAGTAAACATAAAAGGTCGTCTTTAGGTAACCAGACAAGAATTCATCCAAAATTTAAGAGTTTTAGGAAATTCCATACAGACAACACAAAAAGTAAGAAATCAACGTAGTTTTGAATCACGAATATCCTAATGTCATTACATTCTGCAAAACTAGTTTAACAATGCATCCTTGTTTTCTCTTTGCTAGACGGTTATTCATTTGTATCAAGCATTTGAATTTGAACTTAGGCATCCGAATCATGCCAATGATTTTCTTATCATTTATGCTCGAGATAAACAAAATCCTTATTCAATTGTTGTTTATGCCAAGAAATTAGAGCAGGAAACAACTTAAATACCTGGATAGACCTCCTTCTTGGATATCCCAGAGCTTAACAGTTCCATCCCTACCCTGGCTACACAATACAAAGGAGCAAGAGAGAGAAGTTCATTAACTGATAGATCGAACCATAGTAAAAGTTCTTGCTTAAAAGCCAAACAACAAAGTAAATGTAGAAGTACCTAATAACTTTGTCATTACCAGCCAAACTACTACTGGCAACGGATATTATGCCATGAGCTGCACTATGCACCCTTCAAAGAATATACAATACAAATCATATTCTCAAAACTACACAAACGTAGACAATCAAATCAAAACTGTGAAAAGATGTCAAATGCTTTAACAACACATACCAAGTAGACGATATTGTTCGATGCTGAACTACATCCCAAATTCGTAACTCACCATCTGCCGAACTGCACATTAATCCCTAGAAAGTTAATTCAAATTCGACAGAAGATTGGTGAAGCTCACAAATGATTTCTAAGTTAAAACAGTGAAACCATTACCCAGTGAACAGTATAGGTCTAGATGGATGGAAAGAAACATCCATGACAGAGGCACGATGACCTCTAAGTATTGCTACAGGATCAGGTGGTGGCCTCTTAGTCATATTCGCAGATATATGCTGCAACAGAAGCTCTAAAGAGAAAAAATTACCATAAAAGTTAAGAACAGATGCAAGATAATAGTGTATAGTAGAACAAAGGCAGGAAAATAATTGAAATAATTATCGAAATGCCAATTGAAGTTCACCTGATTCTGTTCAAATAATGACAACGACCATCGGAGTGTTCCCTTTGTTATATAGTAATGACTAAACTTCGATTCTTATCAATCAAGTAGCTGGGAGTGCCATGTAAGCTTGAAAATTTGACAGGTCATCTCATTTCACGTGCCACGTAACACTGTCAACAAAACAAAAGCCAATCAATGGAGAGGTATTTTCCACAATGTTACGAACAACGGACAAGACATCAAACGAGATTTATAGTTGGGTCATGAACAGTGGCGAATCCAGGATTTGAGGGAGGGGGGGCAAAACTCTATGTAAAATTTTTTTAGCCAAAATAACATTAATTGAAAAAAAAGATACAGTACATAATTGCTATTCGATACAAAATGTCTTAAAATTTAAAAAAAAAACTTCTAATGCTGAGTAGAACGACGATTACGAGGTGTCAATTGACATCTACTATCTGTCGTAGCTTGATATAAAAGAAATGCAAATAAGGTTACTGGAAAAGTTTGAATCCATAATCAAATTAAAATGAAGAAAAATGGAACCATAGCACTACCAATACATTTTTTGTCCTTCCATTTCATTTTAAACTAAAATTAAGGATAACAATTAACTACCAAACTAACTAACAATTAACAACAAGCTAAGGTTTTCTAAGGTTTTCGGGTCCATTTCCATGTCAAGATTAGCAAGAACACTCATTAAAGCTAGTACTCCAATACCAAAACTGAGTAGAAGAACTTGTGTATAGCCTAGTTCTGTTCCTTGTTTAAATCCGAAAATGAATGCATAATTCACTCTGTATCTTCTCCAGAAGTATATATTGATAGCAAACATAATCAAATCAAGTGCAGAACAATGAATCCAAAGAAGCTGTAAAGTGGAAACATGGTATCAAACTAACCAATAATTAACAACAAACTAACTAATTCACAATATCCATTAACCTAAAATTAATTTAACCTAACATTTTATTTAACCTAAAATTTAAATTTAAAGGAAAAAAATAAGCTAAACTAACCTGTTGTTGGAGAGACAGTCGCTGCCGGCCGGCCGGCCGGAGAGGAGAGGAGGCGACGCTGGCTGCTGGATGAGGAGATGGTGCCGCGTGAGAGAGAGGAGGGAGGAGGCAATGCAAATTGCGAGCAGTGGCGAGGAAAGAGGAACGCGAGAGAGAAGATTTCAGGAGAAGAGAAGAGGGTGCCTCACGCGTGGTCTCTGTTCTGTTTTTTAAATAACCTATAAACCAAAACGACGTCGTTTTGGGGAAACTTTTTTTTTTTTTTTTGCTCGGGTGAAGGTGGGGGCAAATGCCCCTTTGACCCTTCCTAAATCCGCCCCTGGTCATGAATCACTTGTTTCAATCAAATGACTCATGACATAATAAATAAATAGATAATATATTAATTATAGGGAGCAATTTTACCTCTAACGTCTAAAATGGTAAAATTTTACCTCTAATTCGGCAGCCAAGAGCAATCTTGCGCCTAATGTTGACAAGTTGGGTCAATTTGAAAAATAATTCATCAATCTTTCTTCTCAAGCATGAATCTAGTCTCTGCACTTCACAGATGCGTCCTTTTATGTAACAAATCACAAAAATATTATTAGACATGAAAAAAATTAAAATATATACTGTATCCCGTACGAGTGGGATAAAAAAAATCAAATATTTCACCGAATTAAAAAATATTAACCTCTATTTTTGTTATAAATCATAAAAAAAATATGAAATCTTTTTTTAGAACCCATTGATATGCAACCAAATTTGCCAGATTTAAGGGTAGAATTATTGACTGCTAATATTAATAGTAAAATTGCACGTTAGGGATAAAATTGTTCTCGGCTCTAAATGTTTGGAGTATTTTACACTTTATACCATAATTATATATAATCAATTCAAAATTATTTTTATAAATTATATATAAACAACTGTATCAATGTCTCAATTTCTATAACTTTGTATTCATAATATGCAAGAACATTTTCATTCTCAAACACATTCCTTCTTAGTTTTAGAAAATAGAAACAGAAAACTATCCCAGATTTGCCAGACAAATAACAGCAAGGAATAGTTCATACAAATCTATGGGACGGACAAGAAATAGCATAACCAAAGATGATATAGCAAAAATAAAGACAACAATGTGCTGGAATTTAGTTGTTTTATATGAAGCTAAACACAGAAGACTTGGCTGATATGCCAGCAAAGTATGAACTGCTATCTTATTCAATGTAAAACTCTACAATAAAACAAAATTGCAGGTAGCAAATATGTTGCAAAGCTAATAAAATAACATAACTACTAAAACATTTTTGCTCAATCTGATTCAATTCCTAACACTAACAAATACTCCAAATAAGTTTACCAAATTAACAAGAATTATATGTAAATTTACGTCTCTCTCTTCTCTTAGACTGAACTTGTAAACCACCTTTCATTTTAAGAATCAAAGTAACCACGTGGTGGCGAGTAGAAGAAATTTAAAAGGGAGTGAGCAAATAAAACCTGAAAAAGAACAGTAGCTTACCTTTTCTTTACAATTGAGAGGACACAACAGAAGCAGGGTTGCACAAGAAGGACAAAGATGAAACAGAGACTGGCGAATGAAGCACGGCGAACGGAACGCCGACGGCTACTGCAACCGGCGAATGTAGGATTGGAGAACGGCGACTGGGGATTTCATATGAAATAGCAGTACTTTAATTTCAACATTTCCGAAATGGCCTCAATTAAACCTGAACAACGGAATTTGATAATTTGTTAATTTCTCAAAAATCTTAAAATCATTTTGTATCTTATCCATTTTTTTAATGGAGAAGGTATAGAAAATAGGTCTACCTACCCTAATGTTGTTGGGTTGAGATTAATTTAGTGTCTACATGTAATATAATAGGTTTAACATTTCAAAAAAGTACCAATTTAGGCTTCAATAACGGAACGTATATTACTGTGCTAAGTTCTATCAATTTTATGTGGAAAGAGAAATCAAAACTGAGTAATATAAATAACGTGTCATATTTTATTATCGAGACCTAAATTGATACTCTTTTTTAAATGTTAAACCTACATTAGTGTTATTTTATACCTCATCTCTAAGGTTTTATTTTATTAATTGAATTTAACATTTATTTTCTAATTAAACAAAAATTATCGGGGTCACCATGGGTCCGAAGTCTTACTAAACTAATTAAAATTTAAAAATCCACTATGGCCTACACTGGAAACTTGGTCGGTTCTCGATCTGACCAGCCGATCCGATCCGAACTTGATAACATTGTTTTTTCATATATAAATTTGTTTTAGTAGGACATTTCAATTTTTTTTGCACAAATGGTTTTTCATGCCGATTACTATCAAGGTTGTTAATGGTTCGGTCCAATCCAATTCACGGATACTCAATACATTTAGATTGGATTGGTTATTACAGTTAATCCATAGATTAATTTCTCTCGAACCTATTATTTTAGCAAAGATTAAATAATTCAATTAATTTTTTTTGAAATTCAAATCAAATTCAATTTTTTCAATATACCAAATTTAGAAGAAAAAATGAAAAGAAACATGGAAATGGCGAAAAGCCAGGAAAAATATAAACAGAAAAATGGAAAGAAGAAAAAACAAAAAAAGTCATGCAAACGTCAAAAACATAAAAAAACATGACAAAGCAGCAGAAAAGGGTCAAATACAACAGAAAAGAAGTCGAAGTTCAAAAAAACGATAAAAAGATGGAAATGTGAAAAAAAGAAAAAAAAGAAAAAGGATAAAAAAACGTAAAAAAAATGGGAAAATATGAAAAGTATGAAAAAAACAAAACAGATGTCAAAAACATGAAAACATAAAAAAACTGAGAAATTTTTCTTATTGATTTTCACGTTTTCATGTTTTTTATTTTTCACGTATTTCGAGTTTTATTTTGTTTTGATGTTTTTTCTGTTTTTTTCCATTTGTTCCGTGCTATTAGTTCATTTTTCCATATATCAAAATCTCACTTTTTTAAGGGTTTGATTTAGATAATTTATTGGTTTGTTCAAAATTAATTTTATAAAATAAATAAGAGTTAATACATATATATATATACTCTATATTTATCCAGTTTAACATATATGCCCTAAATTAAGTAAACACTCAAATATGTCCTGGTAATTCTGAAAGATAGATAAATACACTCTTATTTAAACGGTTAACTTATCTGACATAACTCTGTTAGTTCTGTCATCACACCACTAATACAACACCAATCAATAAATTGCATGTTATTAAAACTAATTTGAAACCTTAACAAAAATGAGAGCACATGTAATAAGAATATAAAATGAAAAAACTCTAAGGCCTTATTGTAAGGATTAAGTAAAATATTATGCACAATATGGATGAATGACTTATTTATTCAACAACTGAACTTTGCTTAAATATCAATTACAAAACAGAAAGGAGAAAGAATAGCCACTAACTTAGGGATACAAGTAGAAGAGTAACTTATCAAAAACTTAGCAGCTAACACCTGATAAATAGGGATTTATTCTAACAAAAACAATCCTACGATAACTGAATATATTAACATGTATCTTCCTTCTTATGTTGAAATCTTAGAGAGTGTTTCGTATTTGATGGGATATGGATAAAGATAATGTTGGGATAGGAATAAAGATAATAATAAGATAGTTGAGAACTATTATTACATGTTCGTTTTGTAGGATGGAGATAAAATAATATATTTTACTATATTATCCATACTTAAACTACATACATTGATTTGAGAGATAAAATAGATTTTTCCATCTCATTAAAATTATAGGAGTTTATCACATGGTAAATCACACACATGGTCATTGAACTTTACTCATTTTTACATTGTGGCCACTGAACTTCATTTCTTCCCGCTATGGCCATTGAACTTTATACTTTATAACACCGGTGGCCACTGTGACCGTTGACCACCATTTTTAACCTTCAACTCATCATTTTAACCTGTTATCTCTCTCATCTCTTCTTTCTCAAAGATTTTATACCAATTGTACCATTTTCTTCTTTCTCATCTTCTCAATCTTTATAGATCATTTCTCTCTCTAAAAAGTACATCTCTCTAACTATCACTTCTCTCTCTAACACCATTAAAGTATCAGCAAGTAATTAAAAACAACCAAAGCAACAATAATTAGAGAGAATTAATTTTTTGTTCATGCCGTGAGATTTTTGTTAATTTCGTGATCTGCAATTACAAACTGCTGGGACATGCTCTCCCAAGCCATTTCGAATTCATCCACCTCCAAAAAGTCATACACAGTTATATTAAGAAGAATCTTTATTATCAGGAACAAACTAATCTCTGTTAAAACTATATTCATCACTCCAGATCCACTTATCTACGATCATTAGTTGAAGAACAACAACAAAAAGAAAATATTTGACAGTTATATATTCAAATTCACAAATGTACTACGATGGAATAATTATATTTATTCACTTGCCACCACCAACCTTTCCCCTCAGTTTCACGCTGAGTACTTTCTCCATCTTCGCTAGAACGGCCTGGTTAGGGACCATTTTTCCATTCTCATACTCCTGGACAATAGTAGGATGCTCGTTAATCAACTTAGCCAGCTCCAAATGGCTTATCTTCTTCTCCAACCGTACCTTTTGAATCACATGTGGTACCTCCATCGACACTCTGTCAAAAGCCACTGGTTCTGTCCACTCGTCTAACTTCCTCGCGTTCACCATCGAAGCTGCTACTTTGGCTGGTTTTAATTACTTGTTGATACTATAATGATGTTAGAGAGAGAAAAGATAGTTAGAGAGATGTACTTTTTTAGAGAGAGAAATGATCTATGAAGATGGAAAAGGAGGAGAAGGAAGAAAATGGTACAATTGATATAAAATCTTTGAGAAAAAAAGGATAAGAGAGATAATAGGTTAAAATGGTGAGTCAAAGGTCACAAATGGTGGTCAACTGTCACAGTGGCCACCGGTGTTACAAATTCTAAAGTTCAATGGCTATACCGGGAAGAAATAAAGTTCAATGGTCATAATGTGAAAATGGGTAAAATTCAGTGGCCATGAGTGTAATTTACCCATTTATCACATGCTATATAGGATTTGAGAGATAAGAAGCTTATCTATTCCTTATCTTATTGCTCTATCTCTAAAACAAACATAGGATAATTGACTCATGAATTTTTTTTTCTCTATCTCATCTTATTTATCTCTTATACCACACCCCATTTATCTCTCGTACCAAACGACTTCTTAGTCCCCTTTTGTAACATCCCACAAAATCATGTTTTCTTATTCTAAAGCATGTTGACATGGTCATGTTTCATGTAGGGTTATGGAGTCTGATGGTGAGAATGGACAATCCGGTAATGTGTCTAGTCATGGTTCAGTTGGTCATGTTCATGAGTCTGGGGGCTCAGAACATATAGGAGCTTCCACTACACCATAGATGGTCTCTTGCAACCTAAAATACATGTGTTGCCTGTAATGTGTTGCATTTTTAATGATTTTTTTAGATCTTTTGCAACATGGTTTATAAAATATTGCAAAAGACATGGCAAACTCACATAACTTTCATATTTTAGAACACTAATTATAAAGTGTTGCATGAGATGTGTCAAACTTGAAACACTTTTTTATGTAAATGATCTTTTTTCATTCTAATAGATACAAAACGACGTCGTTTTGTATATCTCAAGATTAAAAAAAAATTGTTTTATGAGGGACCCTTTTTGTACTTGTGAAATTATGGAGGGAAAAAAAATTTATTTGCCCCTAAAAAATTAGACCTAAAAAATCAAAACCTAAAATACTCTAAGTATTAAAAATTAGGAGGGAATAGATATTTTAATTCCCTGTCGTTTTGTATCTCTGAGGGTTACAGAATCAAAACCTAAAAAACTCCATCTCTAAGAACTTGCTCTCTCAAAGTTCTCTCTCTCTCAACGCTATTCTGCCATGACTCACCTTATGTAAAAGAGTGCCGAGCTTTTTTCGATCAGCCACTCCGTCCTTGCTGTTGAGGTTTTCTCTTATCAGGCTTTTCAATTCTTCCATTGAGGTAAGCCTTGATCTCCCCATTTGTTATTTCAGAGATGCAAATTCTGTAATGGATATTTCACACTCATCTAACAAACTTGAAGTTTCTGGCATTTAGTTCAGAATTATTACCCTAATTCTGTTTACTTTAGTGAACTTGTTCCATACAAATTTGGTACTTTAAGTACTTGGGAAGGCTTGATTCTTATATATTTATCTATTATTGATAACAACCCAAATTATTCTTGAATAAGGAATAAGGGAAAATTAATAGAAATAATGGCAAACCATTATTCCTTCTAAAAGAGATATTTATACATGATTAATGTGGAATTAATGATAATTAATGCAGGGGAGAATATGCAAATAATGAGGAAAAGGAAGGAGTCTCTAGCATTATGCCACGCCACGTGGACCATGGCGAGATACGCCATAACGAGATACGCCCGATGAGAGCGAGTAGCGGAGACCCGCCATAGCTCTCAAGGAGAGCGTACATACGCCTTAACGGATCAAAGAATACGAAAAGGGATATTCATCTTACTGACAGAATATTATCCCAAGGACCAAAAGGGATATTCACCTTGAGAACGCCACAAGAAGAACCGGATGGCGGATCTCCATGGTTCAGCTCAGTGAGATCCGCTGGCGAACCTATGAGGCGAATCTCCTCTTTCACCTGATTCATCACAGTAACGGCTAACCGCCGACTCGACCATAAAGACCATTAATGAGCTATCAATTAGCTAACCGCCAGGTTAAAGGTAACCAGTAACCGCCAGCTTAAAGGTAACCAGTAACCGCCATTAATGGAGCATTAATGGAGACCTTCTAGTTGCTGAAGGTTACGACTTCCTAGCTATATATAGCCTACATCCCTAGGCTATCAAGGGACACTTTTATTTACCCTTTGTCAATTCAGTTTGCTCTCTTGTTCTTCCTTACTAACTTTGGCATCGGAGTGTCCCCGGCCGATCCCAACGGCGCCTCACAGGGAAGTGCTCCGATCAAGGATTTTTCCCCGAGTTATCAATTGGTGCGGTGAGCGTGGATCTCTAACAAACAGAAGATCACAAAATCTTCATTGTATAGAGTTTCACAAAGAACAAAACAATGGAGTCAACAGAATAGAAATCACAATCTCAAACTTTGGCTCAATCAGTACAACAAATCTATCCAAAGATACAGTTCTCCATATATTGGTGGGAAAGAGTTTTCTACATTAAATCTGGAATTTTATGATGAAAAAGATAAGTTTCCTCCCCTTTCTTATTCCATTTTTAATTAAAAAAATTGAGATCCCTCACTCTTATAAAGTGCTATGAATATCATTACATGTTATTATGATAAATCTAATAAACTGTGAAAGATGAAGTCATACACACAAATCTTTTATTAAATCTTGCATGCTTACTATGCCCTCATATTTTTATGCATGACAAGTGTAATATGATATTATCATTGAATTAGTACAAACGAAATGTATAAGACCCATAATCTTGGGATTTACAAAAAAAATCATCCATTCAATGTGATTTTGTCATTTGATATTAAAATATAATAAAAGGGCTCATGTAATTACAAATGATTTAGATCTGGTCGGTCTATTGGATGAACATGCATATAACTATTAGAAGAAATTACAAAAAATCATATTTGGTTTTTCCTTGTACAATTCACTATCTATATATGGCTTTTCTCCTATATAGTACTTTTAATATCAGAAATTCATATTTTTGAATATTGTTTTGTCAAACAGTTATTTCATTCCCTTTTTTACAAGGATGTGTCTATTTATATAAAAACTGTTTATTTGACATTGTTAGAATTTCTGTTACCAACATAAGAGACTTGAAAATATTGAGTCTATTTGTAATTATCCTGTAATTGTCCCTAACTATTAAGGCCATTATGGGCTGATGAATTACCAAATTGGATAAACAAAACTTTCATGTTCTGAGCTAACTACAAAATAGTGCAAGTGTCGGTTTCGGATCAGAACATTAATTTATGCGAAATTCTTAAGATATACATGAGAATTCCTTAAAAATTGGAGGATTGTATGTGAAGGTATGTGAGAGTGAATTTTGAGTAATTTTCCTTACACTCCAAATTGGAGGAGAATCATGGTACATGTATTTTTCTTCCAAAATTACTCTTTCTCTTTTATTTTATTCGTACAAATGAAATGATATAAGAGTAATTTTATATATAACTATATTATTAAATCATCACTTACCTTTCTTTAATTACACCTCATTCAAATGAGGCTTTAATGATCTCTGAATGTCATTAATGTATGGATGCACAATATTAATTGCAAGTAAATAGCAACTATGTAAGATATCTTACCCAATATAGAATGTCATAACTTTTATGACGTTTAAAATAAATATGCTATCTTGGATATTAATGCGCATTGAAATACAAAAGGACATTATTCTTAAACCATTCTCATTATGGTTATTTATTAAGAATTCATTATGATATTCATGTGCAGTAGCAATCTTTATGGTTATGACCGTTATACGTGATATTATTATTAAAACAAGCACGATTAAAATTCTATTATGAATTTGTTTGACATATAATATTTACTCGGTTTTATCCTTTGACTAAGTTCATTCTAGAGTCAGAGACCAACGCGAAGGAATTATTAAGTTGATTCCAAGATGAATTAAAAATTCCATAAAGAGACATTGCATCATACATGATATTTGCCAACAAGGCAAATGCAAACATTCTTTTGCTATGAAGTATGTTCCATGGATCAAGCCATTGATCCCCAAGGTAAGTGAATATAGCTTTTATGACTTACCACAATCTTTTAATAATGGACATAGCATGCCCCACTTCTGGAGTTCTTTCAGTGCTAACCCACAGGTACAAGGGAGTTGCTAATACTACAACCAGTGCAAACACTGATATGAAAAATAAAGCTCAATCCAAAGAAGTGTATATGTAGAGTCACTTCAGAAAAATTCCTTGACTATGTCATTGGCCAAAAAGGAGTTAGAGCAAATCCAGATAAAATAAAAAACCTTGCGAGGAAAAAGGTGAAAAGAGCGCCTAAATAAAAGCCATGCGAGGAAAAAGGTGAAAAGAGCGCCTAAATGAAAACCCCACAATGGGTGAGAAAGATCCAGAGGTTGAACGGGCGGATCATCATACTAGAAAGATTGTCAACAAGCATATCAAGGTATAAAACAATTCCTAGCAGAACCACCCTTGATGAGCAGACCAATCTGAAGGGACCTGCATTTGTATCAATCTGTCATGGATAAAGATATGTGCACCGTGGTTATTTAAGAAGAAGAAGGTCAGCAGTTCTCCATCTATTATGTTAGCAAAATGTTGAAGGATGCGGAGACAAGATATCAGAAGTTAGATAAAAATGGCTCCCACGGTTGTGACAACATCCATCCGCGTTAAACCATATCTCCAAGCATAACCTCAACATGATCGAGATCAAGATCAAGAACCGGCTTCACCATCATGATTCAACATTGAACACACGAATGATGAGATTGAAAGGCGAGTGCATGCCGCTCTATATAGACAAGAGAACAATGCAGAAAGTTACGCCATCAAGTTAACATGAATTCGCCATTCACAGCACGGATCCTAGGGTACGAAGCGGACATAATGTTTACAGCTTCCAACTTGCCGCAATATAAAAGAAAAGATTCAATATAAACGGGACATTACATATCCTGAACCCAAAGGAGGGGAGCATGTAACCGTTGGAAGAAATGCCAAAGCGTACTACAGGTTGTCCACCACACTGAAGCTTGCTGGGAGCTGGCAAACTAGATAGCTTTGTCCAGAATAACAAATAACAAGATGACAAGCAGAAGACAGATCCCAAAAATAAATTCAAAAGTGTCATTAATGTCATAGCAGATGGACCAGTGTATCAGCCACCCGTGGAAAAAGCAAAAATATCCGCTCTGGATAAAACATCCCTCCATTGCTCCTTTTGCAGAAACAGTTCCGGTAATCTCTCCACATGCAGATGCATTGGTAGTAACAATGGCGATTCAAGGATGGGAGATAAAATAAAGCAAGTAAAGACACGGGCAGTTCTCGCAATGTCATCACCAAAGGTGCATTCGCCAAACTAAAGGTTGATCCGATCCAAATAGAAACAACCATTGTTGACATCATTGGAGTGACGGGTCACACTATCCAGACCAAGGGCCAGAGGTTGCAGCCCTAATTTCCATCTGTCGTCTGACAATGTACATTCCCACCAGCAAAGGAGGAGTAATGATTAGCGGGAACCAAAAGGTGGCTAAAGAGACTTATACTCGGCGTCACTATCAATCCGCCCACAATCCAAAGAGGACGAAGGTGAGAAATATTAACTTGTCACTACAGCTTTGGGCGACACAGAAACGCTCCTTATTGCTGATGGAAAGCGGGTGCGGATCGCCAAAGGATTAAAACTTGAGATCAAAGAGGATGTTAAAAAAGTTCTCATTGAGTCTGAAAGCATATTTACATAGGAGAATGAGATCCCCACAGGAGTAAGCCCAGATGTGATTACTCATAAGTTAAACATCATTGAGGATGCGGTTCTAGTTGCTCGGAAAAGGCGGAACCATGGGCCTAAAAATCAGTATTTTTACATATTCTTATATGTGCATTAAACTGTTATAGTATCCTACATTTTATAATTTATTCTTTCTCGCCATACTTCTTATATTCATTTGCCTAGCTTTTAGTGTTGATATACGCCCAGTGGCTGGCGAATGAAAAGTTCCACAGGCGGATCCATTACCTCAAAGATAGGACAATTGATCCCATCACGGGCGGATCCCCTTTCCATAAAGATAAGAAGCACAAACCCTCAGGAGCTTTCAAATGAGCTCAACTCTCTCCTCAAAGACAAGAAAAGGATTGACCACCATCAAAAGCGGGTTAAAATCGTCTCAAACATGAGATCATTACACCCTCAACTTTCTCCTCAAAGATAGGAGAACATTCTCATGGGCGGATCCATCTTTAGATGATCACCATTCGAGAAAGAGTTAAAACATTCCTTGGACGCAAGGACTTTACACTCTCTCACTCCCTTCCCAAAGAAGGGTTCACAAGTCCTACGGGCGGATCGCTTCACCTCAAAGATAGGTAGCAAGTTGATCCCCTAGGCAGCTTTACTTCCTCTAGAAGGAATAGAACAGCTTCTAAACCTTCACAAAGGTTCACACATTGGGGTACGGCTGGCCACCTACCCTAAACAATCGGAGAAATCCTAAACCAGATTCTAGAAAATTACTTGCTAAAAGATATAATGCATTAGTAAAAATAGTTCTGGAAAGCAAAGGGTTCATCCAACTAATGAAGCCTCGTCTTCATCTCCAAGTAATGAAGCCTCGTCTTCATCTCCAACTAATGAAGCCTCGTCTTCATCTTCAAGTAATGAAGCCTCGTCTTCATCTCCAAGTAATGAAGCCTCGTCTTCATCTCCAAGTAATGAAGCCTCGTCTTCATCTCCAAATAATGAAGCCTCGTCTTCGTCTCCAAGTAATGAAGCCTCGTCTTCATCTCCAAACAATGAAGCCTCGTCTTCATCCAATCAATGAAGCCTCGTCTTCATCCAATCAATGAATCCTCGTCTTTATCCAAACAATGAAGTCTCGTTTTCATCAAAGTAATGAATCCTCATCTTCATCATAGAAATAACAAAGTCTCGCCTCCACAAAATGCACAAAAGTCCCTAAATGGCTGATCATTCTTACTGATCCCTAAGGGCGGGTCATTCTCCTCAATATGGCAGAACTGAAGAAAATAAGTCCCTAAAGGCGAATCATAATCCTATGGGGTAGGAACGAATGGTCCCATAAAGGGCAGGTTATTCCTTTCTAAAGGAAATATAACTCTCAAGAAGCCCCTAGAGGCTAACAATGGATACGGTTGGCCACCTATCCATGAAGAAGCAAAATCCCCTAAAAGCGTATCATATCCATATATGATCCCACATAGGGCGGATCTTGTTCATAAGATCCCGCATAAGGAAGCCCCAAAAGGCGCATCATTTCCATATATGATCCCTCATCTAGGGCGGGTCCACTTTCCTCCAAGATAGAAAAATAAAACACCATTTAGACAGCCCTAAAGAGCTTTTTATACCTTTAGGGGGGGCTTCTGATAACAACCCAAATTATTCTTGAATAAGGAATAAGGGAAAATTAATAGAAATAATGGCAAACCATTATTCCTTCTAAAAGAGATATTTATACATGATTAATGTGGAATTAATGATAATTAATGCAGGGGAGAATATGCAAATAATGAGGACAATGAAGGAGTCTCTAGCATTATGTCATGCCACGTGGACCATGGCGAGATACGCCATAACGAGATACGCCCGATGAGAGCGAGTAGCGGAGACCCGCCATAGCTCTCAAGGAGAGCGTACATACGCCTTAACGGATCAAAGAATACGAAAAGGGATATTCATCTTACTGACAGAATATTATCCCAAGGACCAAAAGGGATATTCACCTTGAGAACGCCGCAAGAAGAACCGGATGGCGGATCTCCACGGTTCAGCTCAGTGAGATCCGCTGGCGAACCTATGAGGCGAATCTCCTCTTTCACCTGATTCATCACAGTAACAACTAACCGCCGACTCGGCCATAAAGACCATTAATGAGCTATCAATTAGCTAACCGCCAGGTTAAAGGTAACCAGTAACCGCCAGCTTAAAGGTAACCAGTAACCGCCATTAATGGAGCATTAATGGAGACCTTCTAGTTGCTGAAGGTTACGACTTCCTAGCTATATATAGCCTACATCCCTAGGCTATCAAGGGACACTTTTATTTACCCTTTGTCAATTTAGTTTGCTCTCTTGTTCTTCCTTACTGACTTTGGCATCGGAGTGTCCCCGGCCGATCCCAACGGCGCCTCACAGGGAAGTGCTCCGATCAAGGATTTTTCCCCGAGTTATCAATTATATAAAGTTTGGTGTGTGTTTTGTTTTGTTTTCTCTGTGATTTGGGAAACTTTTTCTATTTTTTATGGGTTGAAACCTTCCTGTTTTAATCGTTCATGAGATTTTTTAATTTTTCTAATTGATGAGAATTGGGTATTTTTCACCTTTAAAATTATACAGTGAATGTAGTATTGAAGCGTTTTCATACAAAGAAACTCAACTTATGAATCCCAAGAAGAAGAAGAAACTGACCGCCATCGACGAATACGAGGCCAAACACACCCCAATTCACTTCTTCTTCTCTTTCTCTTTGAAATTTCTTCTTTTGTATCCATCTTTTCTAAGTTACATAACTAGCTCAAACTCATTGTGCTGGCTATTGTCTTTTATTGAGAAGGCTACCAATGGTACCCCTACCTCTTTTGATACTATCTCGAACTTCCCAGTTGCCTCCAATCCTTCCTTCAATACTAGCATGTTATCTCTATAATTTTCCATCACATTTTTGTATCCCTGCATCCATACATTTTACATTTTATTGAATTCTATATGCAGCAAAACATTAGGTAATATCGTAATAGAATTTCTCACCTCAAAACCCAATCGAATCAGTTGATAATATTGAGCAATGACTTGACGAGATCCTGCAACATAAAAATGATGAAGATTGTAGGTAGCATTTTGGGGTACTAAAAGTGGTAGTAAATATGTGTACCTTTAGAGAAGTTGAGGGTGAGGGCGGGCTGGTCAGCACCAAGATAATTAATATGGAAGATAAGCTCTTCAGGCAAGTCCTCTTTATTTCTCCAAATGACCCAACCAATTCCAACATAAACAAGTCCATATTTATGTCCACTTACATTAATACTCTTCACTAATGGTAATCTAAAATCCCACTCCAGTTCTGGATATAAAAATGGTGTTATAAACCCACCACTTGCTCCACATGGACTGGAGTATCCCATCTACACAAAATGAATTGCATCTAATTAATTCTCACATATCTTGATATTTTCTTAGAAGAGTCTGATTACTGCGTTCCAGACTGATTAGACATCCTTTTAGGTCACTAGGATTCATATTCCGAACTCTCTAGTTTAAGTTTGAGTAAGCAATATATACTGATTTAGATAAAAAGAAAGAGGAGCAAGTATATATTTACCCAGTTTCATTGTTCTTGTCAACTAAAAGATCATTCAATTTCTTGACATCTTCAATTTCATCTTCATTGAACAAGTTTGAGGGCTTCCTTCCCGTGCCCATGTTGAGCAAGTCCACCTATCATTGCAGGCCATGATATTATTCCTCTCTCAGGTATTTCAGATAAAGCGCGGTCTGCGTCATCGATACTTCCACATTTTGCATACATGTTAACAAGGGAATTCCCTGAGAATACATCTGCCATGAATCCGAACTTCAAGATGTGAACATGTATTTGTTTCCCTTGTTCATATGCTGACAAATTCGCACACACATTCAGAAGAGAACTGCAGAGAAAATAATCCGGCTTGATTCCCTTATCTTGCATTTGAAGATAAAGCTTTAAAACTTCTTCACCTTGTCCATCTTGGGAATAACCTGTTATCATGGATGTGAAAGCCACCAAAGCAATTATTTTTGAGTGGTGGGTAAGTATAACAGATTTAGAACAGTGTAGGAATTTGGATTTAAAAAGTAGGTAATGCCATTGGTGATTCAAGGAGTGTACATAACAGAGGTTCGTCCTCCATTTGATCATATTATCCAGCATTTATTCTTCAATTATTCATTTGTTTGGTTAGAAATGTGGGATTTTATAAAGTGATTTTTCATTAATTGCTTCCTTAATTAATTCCCTTGCAAATGTTGATTTCAATAATGATTAGTGCATCAGTTTGGTAAGATTTTTCACCTGGTGTTGAATAGAGGGGTAATGAGCTTTTTTTCATTTATTTTAGCCCAAATTGAGCATATTTTATGCTATCTTCATTTTTTCTATTACTTCAATAGATACAAATATATAAAATAGGAAAAGTTGAATTTTGGACTCACTATTGTTGCACTCGAACCTGGTTTCTTAATTGGCAACATTGGTTAATTCATACATACTATTCTTGAACTTTTGTCCATTCAAATTATGAATAGTAACTTACACATAAATAAAAATGAAAGACCATAAAACTATCAACAATTCAAATTAATCTAAATTCAAGTTAGTATATATGTCCTAGTAATTCAATTTATTAGGCATTTAAAGTGCAGGGACTAATTATGAAAAAATTGAAATTTAGGATTAATCAATTGAACCACATATCTGAACCATATGTACAAATTGAGCCACATGTCTGAACCATTCCTGTCTTTATAGCATCACTAATCAGTTGTTTATTTGGTTTAGGCAAAGGAACAGCAAAAGGAGGATCCCCAAAAGCTCGAGTAGCAGCTTACAAGGTCTGAACCGTTCCTGTTTTTATAGCATCATTAATTTATTTATTTTTATATCTCTTGTAAATGTATTTTGCCCAAAGAATAAATTTATTGGGCAACAAATTTCAATATTCTAAGAATTTTTTTTTCAAAACCCACCCCATAAGAGTTGGGATGCCAAATCATGTTGCAATTCGTTTATTCTCATTCCACATTGGCCCAGCCATGTCTATATGCATCCATTCCACTTTCTCATTAATAAACTGCATATATATTCATGTGCCTTAAATAACTATGTTGACTAGAGTAGATTAGATTGATAGGAATATGAGTAAGTACCTGTTTCAAAAATAGTGCAGCAATGATGGAACCACCTTGACGACCACATGTGTTAACCATATCAGCCACTCCTGACTTCATCGACTCCTAGTAACTTTCCTCTAATAGAAGTCTCCATAGTTTTTCACCACTCATTTCTGCTGCTCCAAACACCTTCTTAATTAACTCATCGCTCGGTGTTAACATACCTACAACATATAATAAATAGGTAAAACAGAAAACAACTTCTCAAAGGCTATCCATATGGCACTCAAACTCCATGTTTTATCAAGAAATATGCTTGAAGGAGATAATCTATAAAAGTAAGCAAGTTTCCAATTTTTTTAGATTACAGAAGCCTAGCCCAAAACATAAGCTTTTGGTTTCTAAGAGTACTTTCTATTATAATGAGAAAGTACTTTTTATTATACATCAAGAGTTAGCTGTCGCATTTTTCATGCTTACAGTAATGAGATTATTTCCTATTAGAATTCATGTGGCTCTGTTTTTCATTTTGTCACTCTAACGAAGAAGAATCTTTCATTTCTATGTTAGAATTTTGCCACTCTTTAATTTATGATTTTTGCTTGTATTATTGGATCAATGATGCAGTCATGGATGATCAAATTGAAGGAGCAATGGAGGGAAAAGTGATTCAAATTGAAGGAGCAATGGAGGAGAAAATGAAACAAGAAGTGCATCAAAAAGTGAGGAAGAGCTTGACATTCATTATAAAGAAATTGGTAGAAGTTAATCTCAATCTCAACATTGATATTGAGGAAATATATGGTGGCATTTCAAATGAAAATGAGAATGTTGAGTTTGAAGAATAGGTTACATTATGACTTTATTATACTCTTTTTATTATGTGTTTTAGATCATTTGAGAATTTTAAATTCTATTGTTAACATATTGACCTATTATGGATTTATAATTGCAATTAAGGATTTGTTCTGCTATTATTTAAACTGAAAAATTTCTTTTAATTTTTTTTAAATGTTACGCGTGTTAAAGATTATATGGCAAGTATTAAGTTGTTACATTAAAAACTATTAAATTTATAAAAAAAAAAGTAGTGCTATGAAACATGACATGAAAGAGTTGCTTGAAACAAAAAAAAAATGTTAAATTAAAAAGTGTTAAATCAAAAAGTTTCTTAAAAATGTTAAATTAAAAAATGTTGCAAATTGTAAATGAAAGAGTTGCTTTAAAACAAAAAATGTTAAATTAAAAAGTGTTGCAATTCTATATAAAAAGAGTTGCATCTAAAAAAATAATGTTGCATAAAAATCTATTGCAAAAAAGTTCAAGAATGTTGCCTATAATTTTATTCGATAATTGTGTTACATGGTCTATGGTTTAGGCAACACTTCCATTTCAGTTGACAATAGGTAGAAATGTGTTGCCAATGATATGTGTAGCAACACTTGTACTGATGTTGCTAAAAATGTGAAAAAATGTTGCTAAAGACATCTTTGGCAACAAGCAAAAAAGGAACACCTTTTTTTGGCAAATCATGTTGCCTAAAAATCTCTAGCAACAGTATAACGACTTTAGCCAACATTTATTCGGTGTTGCAACAGACCATCTATGGTGTAGTGTTCAGAACATGCAGGTTATCCTCAGGGGTACAACCAGTTTGAACAGATGATGGGAATCTATTTGGCTCAAGGTCAGCCTCAGCCACGTGTTCAAACTCGTCGAGATGCGCCAGTCTTTGATAAAAATTTTGAAAGGCTTAAAAAGATGGGCGCAACAGAGTTTGAGGGTAGTACAGATCCTGATATAGTTGATAAATGCAATTGAACGCACACCCGATCGTGTTGAATAGATCGAACCAAGTGTGACGGTAAGCATATTGCTTATATATGTGTATGCATGTATTGTGCCTTATGACTTGTTGAGTGTGAGATGTGGTTGAATCTGATGTGAATGATGTGGATAATGTTTGAGTGTTTGTGATACGTCATGATTGATAAGAAAGTGATATGATTGAGTATGTTGTAGTGTTTTGAGTAAATACGGCATGTTGAGCCTTGTGCACATACTGGAACTGGATAATGGTTGGATTATAAATGAATATAAGCTTGAGAATTGAAAGCATGTCTATAACTGATATTGTGTGAGATATCATGTGATCCAAGTGAGGGGGTTACACCCTTTCTCTCATTTGGAGACGTCGAGTAGTCATCTCACGGTGATGGTTTCATATTATGTCGATTTGAGGGTTTCTCGTCTTTGTATCTTCTAAGGGATCTCTCAGTTTTTAGTTCCCCTTGGTTTCTATCTTTCATTTCTAATTTGGCTTTTGAATTTGGACGGCTTGATCTTGGAATCAAAACGGATGGATTTATTGTTTCCTAATGATTTTAATCTCTTACTGTGATAAGTTTGGCTTTGTTTGGGGATCGCTTTTTTGGCCAAATTAAGAGTACTAGTGAGAAATACTCATATGTATGCTTTTCTGAGAATGGAAATCTTGGAAGTTCAAAGGATGTGAAAGGCAATCCAACAGAGGTGTAGAGGAGAATGGGTCAAAGTTCTTCATATGGCATTGGCATTAAGTTGAGTTTCGTGAGAACTGAGTATGTTGTTGATCACAATACTGGTAATGGATCAATATTTTTCTAATTTGGGGACAGATATTGAGGTGAGGTGGATGCTGACATGTTTTGTTATTAGTGTCACATCATCAATGTGTTAGATTATAGCATTTTTTGTGTAATTTGAAAAACATAGGGATATATTTTGGTGTTTATTTGATATAGAGACATACTAGTTTTAGACCTGTACTATTTTGCACGGTCCTCTTATTTATTTTCATTGACATTATGTAGATATTCAGAATTACATATATTAAAATTTAATATATCTATAATTATTATAATTTAGTGTACTGAATAATGAATGATGAATAATTCAATTAATATTATTAAATAGTTCTTTAAAAACTACATTTTGCGTAGAGTTACATATTTTCCCAATCATCATCACAAATGAGAATTTTTAATCCTTTTTTGCTAGTAACTCTTGAGACTACCACATACATTTGACCATGGCTGAATACTGGGCGTGGAAGATATAATCCAATATGTGCTAGTGATTGTCCATGACTTTTATTTATTGTAATTGCAAAATATACAACCAAATGATATTTTCTTCTTTGATATCTGATGGAGTCAAAGCAAGCCGAGGAATGTAAATTTTTTGTCCAATGTTACAACCCGTACTTTCCTCTACTTCAATTGCATGTTCTCCTAATTGAGTAACGATTAATCGAGTGTCGTTACATAATCCAGAAGTTTGATCTATATTGCTCAGTAGCATGACAGATATTCCAATCTTTAATATCAATTTGTGATTTGGCAATCCCGATGAATTTATACTATTAAAAAATTCCGGAGTGTAGACATCTTCATTGTTATGCCTCCTAATTTCAACTTTGCAAATAGTATCTGAACTTAAGTAACATTTTTCTTCACCTGGCCATGAAGTCAACATAAAGGTACTGACTTTGTTCACAATATCCAATATTGATTCAAGAATGACACGCTCTTGTAAGTATATTGGATTTCGATTGTTTTCCATCAATAAGTCTTCAGGTACATAAAATGTATTTTCTCTGTCATTTGCTCCACCAATTGTTCCATCCCCAATACTTAAGATACATTCAGAAAACAATTTGAACTCTTCATTATTTTCATTTCCACTGCCATTTTAAAGCCTCGTGTTCTTGGTTAATTTAAGAACTCTGCAGTATTTTCACAAATGAGATACATTTATAGTGGCTGAAACAATGTTTTATCTGCTACCTTTAGGAATGACAGGTAGTATTTGCCTAAAATCACCACCAAAATCAACAACTTTTCCACCAAATGGTAAACTCATTCTATTAGCATTTTGGAAACGCATTACATCTCTTAAAGTTCTGTCGAATGCTTCAAAACAATGTTTATGTACCATTTGTGCCTCATCCCATATGATAAGCCTTGCCTTAACAATTAACTCGGCTAATGCACTTCCTTGTTTGATGTTGTATGTTGAGTCTTCATTTATAACTATCGATATACCAAATCGAGAATGTGCAGTTCTCCCCCTAAGCATAAGAAGAGAAGCTATTCCACTTGATGCTATACTAAGTACAATATCTCCTTTGGATCTGATAAATGATGTTAAAGTTTTTCATATAAACATTTTTCTTGTGCCTCCAAATCCATAAACAAAAAAAAAAAACTCCTCCATTTTCTTTTTTGACAGCACCCATAACTGTTTGGTACACAATTGTTTAGTCGCAATTTAATGACTGAATAAGATGCTCACTTTTTTCTACCAATAACTTTCTGCCGTAACAAAATTCATCTTGAATAATACTATTTCTAGCTTCATTAATTCGGGCAACATCTAGGTAAGGTAAAGAATCATAATCTTTCAAGCTTCTTTCATTTTTTTTCAACAAATTCTCTATCTCAAAAAGTGTGTAGCTCTTCAATTGCTCATCGACCATTCTTAGTTCTATTAAAAAAAATTGTAAAATGGCAATTACATTAATAAATTGACTAATGCATTCGAAAATGAGTTGATGTATCATATATAATTATATATGGATTACTAACTAAAATATTATAACATTATATGATGTATTTAAAGAAAAATATTAAAATTTAATGTAGTACCTTTGTTATTAAGGAGCTTCTGTTGAAAATGTAGAATAACATCACAAAAAGGTGCCATGTTTGATTCCACAATTCATTTGGCCTTGAAATCCAATTCGAGAACAACAATGTAGCAAACAATACACCTACAAAATGGCATGTTCCCCAAAAGGATGCTTCTTGTATTGCAAATACATATTTTTTTATCATCGTCAACTAATCCTAATGCAAAATACGCTTCTTTAAAAGTAGGGTATATAATACCATTCACAGTTTTGATATCATCATATTTAGTTGGGCCCTTGACAATATTTAACAAAATTCTGAGATAATATAATTCACCAACACCTGGATGGACGTAAAATATTCTACCAACAGAAAATCTTCTTTGTCTTGCACACCATTTTTTCATTGTTTTTGTCATGTAAGCAGATGCATCAATCACTTCAACTTCTTTCCACACAAACTTATTTGGAAATTCAACATAACTCGATTCTCTAGCTTCATGATATACTTCATTGCTTTCATCCACTCTGGGAATATAGTTCCTACTTGACCATATTTTGTGACAACATTTTCAATTGGTTCATCATCATGAAATACAATGCATCGTTCATTCGGAAGATGGAAACTTAACCTTTCAACATGTGGTTCTTGATGACTTATTGGAAATGAAAAAATTCTCCATACCGTCTCACATGGAGAAATGTATCTGCAATCATAATACATTTTTATTTCATCCTCAATATCACCATTGTCACTGTCTCCCTTAGGCTGGTAAAATGTTGTAGTGATTCTATCATTGTCTTTGTTAATGTACTTGAAAAGATACTTGATAACCCTTTGTTGATTGCACCATTCTATATTAATATGCGCAACACACTTCAATAACAATTCACTATTGTATGACACCACAAATCTATTGTCAAGTAGAGTATGATTTTTTTTCTACTATTCGTTCATTATCTCTTCTCATATACACTGGATACCCAAATTCATCAACTATTGTCTCCCTAGTGAATTTTTTAGGGAGGTGCTTTGAACATTTTCTATCTTTCATGCATGGTGATTTTGTATTTGAAACACCATATGGGCCATGTAACATAAATTTCTTCACTGTCTCATATAATTGTGGATTTTCAATGGAATCGGGGATTTCAGCCGAACTAATTTTATCGATATTCTTACCATTTGGATGTTTGTCTTCTAGTTGTAAGAATAACAATATATGTGCATGAGGTAGACCACACTTTTGGAACTCGATTGTATACATAACTGTCCAATAAAAATGGATTTGTGTAGTGAAATTAAATTTTCATTAGATAAAAACTGGTAACACTAAATAATTATTTACTTATGTGCTATAATTCTTCCAAATATTTTAACAGATTTCAAGTCACATATCAACATATCCAACTTCATTTTGAAAACTCTCGTTATTATATCTGGTATATCTTCTGCTCATAGGTTATCTTTACCAAGAAAACTTTAAATTTCGGACCATTTTGAGTTGCATGTAAACATAATGAAAAAATCTGGATATCTACACCATCTACATATGGCCATTGCATCTTGATAGTTTTGTATCATGTACCTTCAAAAAAATATCAATGTAATTAAGTAGATGAAGAATTGAAAATAATTTAACATTTCTATTGTAAATAGTTAGTTAATTTAATAGGACAACTCTTAATTTTTATACAAAGCACACCTGGCACCGCCAGCATATGATGAAGGTAAAATGATATGTTATCCACTTGATGATGGATTTATGTCGCCCTTAAGTGTTGGTCCCTTATAACGTTGCAAGTATAGTTCCAAGGGGGGGTTAGGAACTATTTAAACTTTTTCTTAAGTTTGGGCGAACTTTTTTTCTTAAGAGAAAAGGTTTTAACAGCGGCGCTGAGTGATCAGTAAGATACTGGCTTAGTCAACTGGTGACTAGGTCAGTTTCTTGACTTGAGTCAGGAGATAGCACTTAAAGTCTATTCCTGAGCTCAGATGTTCGATGCGCACAACTCAGCTTGACCTCTTTACTTGGTCAGATTTTGGTTATTTAAGCAAGCAATATATATAAGGAGTTTAAGGTAAGAAATACGTTACTCAGCAGATTTATCCAGGTTCGGCTTCTTCTAAGCCTACGTCCTGTCCCCGGAACACGTTCCGAGATTTCGAATCCTCTACTGAGCTCTTTAAAGGTAGAGCCTCAAACCTTTTACAATCTTAGCAACTGAGTATAACAAGGGTACCTTCCTCTATACCTCTACTCAATCCTAATCTCTTGCTGAGTACTATGACTGAGTACTCAGCCTCTCCTTTCTAATCTCTAGAAATGATAAGTGTTTGTCCTAAACAATGAATGCTAAGACACCTTAGATGATTAAATAATCACTCTAGACTTTTACACAAATATATGAAATGTAGTGTAAGATTGCTTTGCTTCTTGCTTGCAGAACTTGTGTAGAAATTTGGTCAGCGTAATGGCTTGATCAAGTTCTGTGTTGAATGAAGCTTCTGATGGCACTATTTATAGAGATGTCTTGAGGCATCGATCATTTCGAATTTCGAAATAACCGTTGGAGGGAAACGACTTCCTGTCATTGTCATCCTGACTTGCTCAGAGCTCTCGGCCAATCAGATTTATGTATCTTCTGTCCTCGGTCAGCTTTTGGTCAGCTCGGCAGAGTGTCTCTCCTTTTATGGTAAAGTCAACTAGACAGCATATTGTGTCGTCTGAACTTTACCCAAAGTGGAAATACTTTGTCTGGAAGTTTTCCTTAGCCAGCTGCTGTTTTGTACGCTTTGTCGAATCAACTCAGCAGCTTCGTTCCGAAGTTGTTCTCTGAAGGTCTTCTAGATCCTTCTCTTGCTGAGTTGCGTTTAGTACACAGCGACACCGTTTTGATGAACGCGGGCCGAGTTGCATTGAACAGTTTGACTTGGGCTTTGACTGTTGTGTTGGGCTTGGGCCTTTTAATCCTTATGTCTTATAATCAATTTAACTCAACATTGAACAAACACATTAGTAGAATAAATCAAAGCATTTAAACTTAGTGTGTTTAGAATATGTTTTTAATTACACTTAAACAATTTTGTCAAATCAAAATTATGTGGAAAGGTGTTTCAACAAACTCTCCCATTTTGATGTTGGCAAAACTATTCAGCGAGGAACTCAGTGTTGAGCTCCCCCATGATAGTTGACCTAATATAACTTAGCAAACTCCCCCGTAAGGGTTGAGCTACTGACTTAGTTTTACTCTAAACATTTAAAGGTTTAATCGAGTAAGTCTAAGGTCAGTTGTTCAGATATAGGTCAGCTCATGGAACATATTCTATTCTACTCAGTGTTTAAGCGGAAGGTTTTATCATTCAGAGGGCGCTGAGTAATTTGTTGTTCAATGAGTTTTATAAGGCAATGTTTTATGCACATATAGGTCAGTGTCAAACATGTTATCAGCATTTGGTTCAATCAATAAGTTTTTATAAGTATTAAACATAGCTGATTTAATTGAAGATACATAATACACAACACACAACGACATATATCATAACTCAGGAATAGAATGAAAGATGCAGGTATGATATATTGATATCGATAGTCAGTGTTTACCAACAATTAAAGACAGGGCATATAGATTACATCATGCTTAGTCTATACTGAGCTAGCCTATATCTATTTCTTTTTCTTTTGTTGGGATTGACTAGATCCATGATGTGTTCGAGGTTGTGTTCTCGCTTGTTCTTTCTCCCCCGTTTTGTCAGCATCGGGAGGAGGAATCCTAAAGCTGTCGGTTAAGACGACCCTGGTCAGTTCGTTGGATAGTGCTTTAAGTCTGTCAGCGCTTTCATTGACTCCATCAAAAGTAGCAACTCCCTGATCTGAGACTTCAGCTAGAATATTGAGTTCGGCAGCGCTGATCATACTAACTGTGAAGGCTTGAGATTTGCCTATCCATGTAAGTGCATCGGTCAGGCCAACAATGACTTGGTGGAATGTTTTGAGTAAGTATGTGTCAAAGTACTGACGCTGAATATTGCTATGACGAATATGGTTGAAGGTTTGTCTGGTGATGGACAGCATTTCATTCTGTTTCATAGCGTCAGTGTCCATCTCTTGCTTGTTCAGATTCAACAATCGAACAGCCTCACCAATTTGCTCTACTGAGCACTGAGAGTACGAGACCATCTGCTCATTGGTCTTGAGTTGCTCGGTGTGAAGCTGAGCGAAGAGCATCTTGACTTCAGCAGAGGTTGCATAGCCTTGGTTCGCAGCTGACAGGTTATGAACTTGTTGTTGTAGAGCGTTTAAGTGTTGAACGGTTGTCAGTTGGATCTCTGCCAGCTTGGCAATGGAATCCTACTTAGCTTGCTGTCCTTGATAGGAAATGATGATACTCAGCAAGTCCTTAAATCCCTTAACTTCGTTTAGAAGCTGAGTTACTTGGGAGAGCTGAGTAGTCTCTACATTAGAAGACCCAGCAGCAGGAGTAGAGGAGTGTTGAAGGTCTTTGATCAAGGTTTGTACTGAGTCGATGATGCGTTTGCCAGACTCAGTGACATTCAAGTAGCTTAGAGATCCTTCATTTGGGTCGTCAGTATGACCGGTTGGAAGAGGAGATAGTGGGATAACCTGGTCAGTGACTGGAAGTGTGGTTCCAATCTGCACTTGAGTTTCTGGGATGGTTGAGTGATTGGCAGAGTTGTTGAGTGGAGAAGTAGAAGTTCGAATACTGTCAGTGCTGACGGGGGCAGATACGTTTGGATTCAGCATAATGCTTGGATGGACAGTATTGACAGTAATCGCCTCAACCTGACTTGTTGAGGTGACAGAGGCATTTTGGTCGGCATGTTCCTGTTGGGAAGAAACAGAGGCTTGTTTTTCGATGGATGCCGCAGGTTTTCTACCAACAAATCTGAGTTTTAGGGCAGAAGGGTCTTTGGTTGATTGTTGAATGGCGAAGTCAGGAAGAGTTGGTGGTTGTACAGGAGGCTCACTGACTGTCTTCTCACATGCCTTAACCAACCTTCTTTTTCTAGGAGGATTGTCAGCCTGTATAGACTCTCCTGAGTGAGATGGAGAAGATTCTTGTTGCTCACTATTAAGCTGGTCAGCTTTTACTTGGACTTGATCGACATTGTGTTGGTCAAGTTCTTGTTCTTCTCCAGCAGCCAACACAGTATGGGCTTGCTCAGCTGCAACCTCACTGGTTGTTTCCTCATCATCCTCAGCGTCATCCTGACCGCTGGCCTCTTCTTCTTCATCATCTTCTGAACTATCACCATCTAGTTCTTCCTCAACTTGTGTAATAAACTGGTCGTCCAGACGCACTTCTTCTTCTTGTTCCTCAGAGACAGTTCCTAAACACTGTGTGTAGTGAGAGTCACCAGGCACAACAATGTTAGTAGGGATAGCATCGAGGGGAGTCAGTGTAGAAGACTTGTGTTTCTTCTGAGGTTGCACATCAGCATCTGTTCTGTCCTCAGTTTTAGGCTCATCTTGCCTGTTCCTTTTCTCAGCTGACTTAGGTCTCTCCTGACCCTTAGTACCAGCTGACTTTTGCTTCTTAGCTGGAGACTCAGTATCATGTGAAGGAGTCTCAACAACTTTCCTCTTACGAGAAGCGGGGGCCTTAGTTCTTCTCCCTTTCTGCGGAGCAACTGTTTCCTTAGCTTGTCCAGCAGCAGCAGCAGCAGCTTTTCCTTTCTTCAGAGGCTGACCGAACTTCAACGCTCTCAGCGAAGCTGCTGTGATCTCAGATCCTTTAGCTTGTACTTCATCAGTCAGGTCTATCTGATGATCAATGAGGATCCTGGTGATGAGTGATCCTAGCCTTAGAGTTCCGGAACTCCTTTGGAAGCCAGCAATGAGGAATACTGGCATGTTGATCAGCTTGTACGTCAGTATATGCCAGATGAAGCATTGCTCGAAGTTTGTTGCTGAGGTGGTGCAGTTAATCTTGGGGTAGATAAAATAACTCAGAAGATAATGAGCCATCTTCTGGTGCTGACCCATAGATGAAGCTGAAACTTCTCCTGAGTGGCCTGCAGGTTTACAGAAGTTGACCTCGTACCCAGTACCATCCTGATCTCTAGATCTCCTTAGCCTTGCTCCCTCAGTTTTTAACTTGAGCAGATTCCCTAGGTAGAGAGGGTTGATGAAGATGGTTTTCTCTTTCACCACGGTTACCAGGTAGTCCTGGTTATCATCAGCAATGCGGAGGTTGTGGTAAAACTCCTTTACAAGGTCAGGATAGGTGGGATCCCTAATTGAAAACAGTTCAGTCCATCCATTCTGTGAAATCCACTCACAAAAGGGTTGTTCGGTTTGTACGAATGCTTCAGATACCCATCTTGAGGGCTCAACCTTCCATTCTCGGACGTTTTCGAAGACCTTTGAATAGGTCCTGACTTTTTCAGGCTTTCCCTTACCAGAGGAGGTTTGGCCAGTTTTTCCTTTGCTCGGCGAGGTGACCTTGGTAGATTCCGGCACAGAGGTTTACCTGGAAGTTTCATCGGAGCTGGGCTTAGAGTGGCCAGCACCGGAGATGTTGAAGGTAACTTTAATCATAGTTGAAGAATGCATTTGGAAGCTTTGAGAGTTTTTAGAGAGAAAGCTTTCTTTGCCTTAGAATTCGGTAGATGTAAAGAAGATAACAATGGGGATTTACCCATTATTTATAGCGGTGGAGTGTGGATCTTAACGAATCCATGTGTCAGTTTTGCCTTGGGATTGTCAACCGACAAGAATCCTGGCTTTTATGACACATTCGGCGCATACGTCATCCTAGGTGGCTATTCGCGTGCTTAAGCATTAAGTGCAACGGATCTAACACTCAGCGTTTAGAATACTAAGCGTTTCATATTCTGAGTGGTTAGTATTGCATAAAGGGATTATTTCTAAGTTTAAACTAACTTACTCAGTGTGCAAATTTACTCAGTATTTGCTGTTCAATTAATTTCAATGAGTACTCAACAAAAACAATCATTCAGCATAGTAATTCACTCAGCATGCAAATTCATTTAGTTCAGGAATTTACTAAAGAGGATTAAACATACCAATAGCTTCTCTCAGTATACTGAACTGCTCACGGGCCAGTGGCTTCGTGAAGATATCCGCAAGCTGCTCGTCCGTTGGGACAAAGGTCAGCTTGATCTCTCCCTTGAGTACATGATCTCTAATGAAGTGATGTCTGATGCTGATATGCTTCATTCTGCTGTGTTGAATTGGGTTCTTTGAAAGATCAATTGCACTTTTGTTGTCACATTTGACTTCAATTGTCTTTGTTTGAACACCATAGTCTTCAAGTTGTTGCTTAATCCATAGGACTTGAGCAACACAGTGACCAGCAGCAATGTACTCAGCTTCAGTGGTAGACAAGGCTACTGAAGCCTACTTTTTGCTGAACCAGGATACAAGACAGCTTCCTAAGAAGTGACATCCTCCAGAGGTGCTTTTACGTTCCAGCTTATCCCGTCCATAGTCAGCGTCAGTGTATCCGATGAGTGTGAAATCATGAGTATTAGGATACCATAAACCTGCATTCACTGAGCTTTGCAAATATCTAAGGATTCTTTTTACAGCAATGTAATGAGATTCCTTAGGGTTAGATTGATATCTAGCACAGTAGCATACTGAAAACTGAATGTCCGGTCTACTGGCTGTTAAGTAAAGTAGAGAGCCTATCATACCTTGATATAATTTGCTGTCTACTGACTTACCATTCTCGTCAGCGCAGAGGACAGTGTCAGTGCCCATAGGAGTGGATATTGGCTTGCAATTTTCCAAGTCATATTTCTTTAATATCTCCTTGGCATATTTGGCTTGACTGATGAAGATGCCATTCTTTCCTTGTTTAATTTGAAGACCGAGGAAGAAGTTGAGTTCTCCCATCATGGACATTTCAAACTCAGTATGCATTTGTTTGCTAAACTCCTTGCATATTGATTCGTTAGTTGCACCAAATATTATATCATCAACATAAATTTGGGCCAGCAGGGTATCTTTACCCTTTCTCTTAATGAATAAGGTTGTATCAGCTTTGCCTCTGACGTAATTTCTAGTCAGCAGGAAACTGGTCAGCCTCTCATACCAAGCACGTGGTGCTTGCTTGAGGTCGTACAGAGCCTTTTTGAGTTTATAAACGTGGTTTGGGAATTTAGGGTCCTCAAAACCTGGAGGTTGATTAACATAAACCTCCTCGTTTATAACTCCATTAAGAAATGCACTTTTGACATCCATTTGGAATAATTTAAAGTTCATGTAAGATGCATATGCACATAGAATTCTAATTGCCTCTAGCCTTGCCACTGGGGCAAAGGTCTCACCGTAGTCAATACCTTCTTGCTGACTGTAGCCCTGAGCTACAAGTCTTGCTTTGTTTCTGACCACGTTCCCTTGTTCATCCATCTTGTTTCTGAAGACCCATCTTGTTCCAATGGTCTTCTGACTCTTTGGATGAGACACTAGCTCCCATACATCGTTTCTTCTGAATTGATTGAGCTCCTCTTGCATTGCGATCATCCAAAATTCATCGTACTCAGCTTCAGCGAAATTCTTCGGTTCTTGAACTGACACGAAGGCTACATTGCTGAGGTACTTCCTGAGTTGATTCCTTGTCATCAGGGTATTCCCAGCAGAATCAAAGATTGCACTCTCTGAGTGCCCTCTTGGAATCCTTATCTCTTTAGGTAGATTTATGTCTTGTGCTGTCTGTGTTTCAACAATCTCTGCAGAAGTAGATGGGTCAGTGAAAGTAATCTTAGGCTCACTCTTACTCTTGGTCAGCCTTTTAGTGAATGACTCAGTAGCTGGTTCTTGGTCAGTGGTTACTGAGTGTGGATCATCCTCGGTCAGCGGCTGGTATCTACCTGCAAGGTTAGTTTCGTCGAACTCAACATGTACTGACTCTTCTAAAACTTGAGTTCGTTTATTAAAAACTCTGTATGCTTTGTTGTTTGTTGAGTAACCTAGAAAGATAGCCTCGTCAGCTTTTGAATCAAACTTTGCTAAGCTATCTTTGGTATTTAAAATAAAACATTTACAGCCAAAGGCACGAAAGTATCCAATATTGGGCTTTCGTCCTTTCCAAAGTTCATAGGGGGTTTTCTTTAATATAGGTCTAACTAGAGCCGTATTAAGAATATAGCACGCTGTGTTGACAGCCTCTCCCCAAAAATACTTTAGAAGCCTATGCTCATCCAGCATTGTCCTGGCTATTTCAACCAGAGTTCTGTTCTTCCTTTCAACAACCCCATTTTGTTGAGGTGTTCTAGGAGCAGAAAAGTTGTGGTCAATGCCGCTGGCTTCACATAATTCAACAAACTTTTGGTTTTTGAATTCTCCACCATTATCGCTACGGATGTGAGCTAATTTTAGGTCTTTATCATTTTCAATTTTTCTAACCAAATTTGAAAATGTCTCAAAGGTCTCATCCTTGCTACTCAGCAAGATGACCCACGTGTACCGAGAGAAGTCATCTACAATGACCAAGGAAAATCTTCTTCCACCCAGACTCAGCGGCTGGACTGGACCGAAGAGATCCAAGTGTAGTAACTCTAACGGACGCTTAGTTGAGACAATATTTTTGCTGTGAAAAGATTGTTTGGTTTGTTTTCCAGCTTGGCAAGCGTGGCATAATTGATCTTTTTCAAATTTAAGTTCAGGCAGTCCCTCAACCAATTGCTTTCTTGCTAATTTGGCCAGGAGGTCCATGCTTACATGACCAAGTCTCCTGTGCCATAGCCAGGAATTTTCTTCCTTTGATACTAAGCATACAGTTTTTGAAAACTTTTTCTCTAAGTCTAGCATAAAGACATTATCTATGCGAGGGGCAGTTAAAATTAACTCATTTGATTCACCCTCGTATATTTTACATCCAGTAGCATCAAATATAACTTTTCTCCCATTGTCACATAGCTGAGCTACGCTGAGTAAGTTATATTTGAGTCCGCTGACTAGGGAGACAGATTCAATAGTAGGATTACCTCCAATGGTTCCTGACCCTACTATCTTACCATTCTTGTTGTCTCCAAAACTTACACTTCCTCCTCGTTTACGCTCAAACGTGATGAACTGAGTTTCATCACCAGTCATATGCCTCGAGCATGCGCTGTCAATATACCACATCTTTGACTTCTCGGCACATCTCAGGCTTACCTGCATTGTAACTAGTTACTTTTAGGTACCCAATTCTTTTTGGTTCCTTGCTTGTTAGGTGCAACAGGTAAAGCATCATATTTTATTTTATGGCAACATACTTGGACAGTATGGCCATTCTTTCCACAGAAGTCACAGCTGACCTACTGTTTAGGATGTTTCACTGACTTGTCAGCACCCCAGTGCTGAGCGTGCCAGCACACCTTAGTGGTGTGTCCTTTCTTCCTACAAAAGTCACACTGGACTTTTCGCTGGGGATTCCATCTCTGCTGAGTACCATGGTACTGAGTTCTCAGAGGAATGTTTCTTTTATTTGGAACCTTTAATTGGTTCTGGATAGTTGTGACGTCCTTTCTCAGTTTCTTTGAAACTGATTGGACTTCAGAGACAGACTCGTGTATGATCTTCATGTTATCATGCAGAGTTGAATTGTCCTGAAGAAGGAATCTGAGGTCACTCAGCTTGACCTCTTCCACTTCGTCACAGCGCCTGCTGAGTGCTCTAACTTTCTTATTACACTTCTTGACAAGTGTGTAGAGATCACGCAGGGCATTAACCATATCATTTCTGAGCTGGGGAAGATTAATTACCTCATTTGATTGCTCCTCATCATCTGATGCGACGGATGGGTCAGCATGCTCAGAGACGCACGGCTCAGCAAGTTCGTCAGCCATGAAGCATATCTTTGCTGACTCGGTGGCCTCAGCTTCTGTAGATGAAGACTCATCACTGTCGCTCCATGTAGCCACCATTGCCTTCTTGCCGCTCTTCTTGTCTTTCCTCAGTGTGGGGCAGCTTGACTTAATATGGCCAGTTTGATGGCACTCAAAGCATGTAATGGGCTTTGAGCTGTCCTTTTTGTATTTGCTGTCGCTTGAGTCAGCTTTATACTTATCAAACTTTCTGTAAGGCTTCTTAGAATATTTGTCATTCTTCCTGAATAGCCTTTTCATCTTCCTTGTGAACATAGCCATCTCCTCGTCATCAGTTGAGCTCCCATTAGTGGAGTCAGCTTTCATGACAAGAGACTTCTGCTTCTTGTCTTCAGATTTTTCCTTCACCTCGAAGTTTTTCATAGATATCTCATGGGTCAGCAACGAGCCGATGAGTTCGTCATATTTGTAGGTGGTTAAATCCTGAGCTTCCTCAACAGCGGTCTTCTTTGCTTGCCAGTCTTTAGGAAGACTCCTGAGTATCTTTTTGACTTGTTCTTCCTCAGTGAAGATTTTCCCAAGTCTCTTGAGCTCATTAATGATGTTGGTAAACCTTGCATTCATGTCTGAAATGCCCTCATCATTGTTCATCTCGAACAGCTCGTACAGTCTCATCTGCTAATTCACCTTGGACTCCTTTACTTTATTGGTTCCCTCGTAGGTGACTTCCAGCTTTTTCCAGATCTCTTGCGCCGACTCACAACCTGAGATTTTATTATATTCTGCAGCATCGAGCGCACAGTGAAGCATATTGATAGCCGAAGCGTGATTTTAAAGCTTCTTAAGATCATCCTCTGTCCATTTGGCCTCAGCTTTTACAACTATTTGGCCAGCCACAACTTCGACAGGTACAAATGGGCCTTGAACTATAGATAGCCAGGCACTCATATTTGTAGCCTGAATGAAATTTTTCATCCTATTCTTCCAGAAGGTATAGTTAGACCCGAAGAATAGGGGAGGCCGAGTGATGGACAGCCCCTCAGGCAGTATCTGAGTTGTTTGGTTTCCTGGGAGAAACCGAGTATTGTTTTCGCCCATGGTAGGGATCAGCTCAAGGTTGTTAGACCTTTTACAGTGAGCTTTTAGGCTCTGATACCACTTGTTGGTCCCTTATAACGTTGCAAGTATAGTTCCAAGGGGGGGGGGGGGTTAGGAATTATTTAAACTTTTTCTTAAGTTTGGGCAAACTTTTTTTCTTAAGAGCAAAGGTTTTAACAGCGGCGCTGAGTGATCAGTAAGATACTGGCTTAGTCAACTGGTGACTAGGTCAGTTTCTTGACTTGAGTCAGGAGATAGCACTTAAAGTCTATTCCTGAGCTCAGATGTTCGATGCGCACAACTCAGCTTGACCTCTTTACTTGGTCAGATTTTGGTTATTTAAGCAAGCAATATATATAAGGAGTTTAAGGTAAGAAATACGTTACTCAGCAGATTTATCCAGGTTCGGCTTCTTCTAAGCCTACGTCCTGTCCCCGGAACACGTTCTGAGATTTCGAATCCTCCACTGAGCTCTTTAAAGGTAGAGCCTCAAACCTTTTACAATCTTAGCAACTGAGTATAACAAGAGTACATTCCTCTATACCTCTACTCAATCCTAATCTCTTGCTGAGTACTATGACCGAGTACTCAGCCTCTCCTTTCTAATCTCTAGAAATGATAAGTGTTTGTCCTAAACAATGAATGCTAAGACACCTTAGATGATTAAATAATCACTCTAGACTTTTACACAAATATATGAAATGTAGTGTAAGATTGCTTTGCTTCTTGCTTGCAGAACTTGTGTAGAAATTTGGTCAGCGTAATGGCTTGATCAAGTTCTGTGTTGAATGAAGCTTCTGATGGCACTATTTATAGAGACGTCTTGAGGCATCGGTCATTTCGAATTTCGAAATAACCGTTGGAGGGAAACGGCTTCCTGTCATTGTCATCCTGACTTGCTCAGAGCTCTCGGCCAATCAGATTTGTGTATCTTCTGTCCTCGGTCAGCTTTTGGTCAGCTCGGCATAGTGTCTCTCCTTTTATGGTAAAGTCAACTAGACTGCATACTGTGTCGTCTGAACTTTACCCAAAGTGGAAATACTTTGTCTGGAAGTTTTCCTTAGCCAGCTGCTGTTTTGTACGCTTTGTCGAATCAACTCAGCAGCTTCGTTCCGAAGTTGTTCTCTGAAGGTCTTCTAGATCCTTCTCTTGCTGAGTTTTGTTTTGTACACAGCGACACCGTTTTGATGAACGCGGGCCGAGTTGCATTGAACAGTTTGACTTGGGCTTTGACTGTTGTGTTGGGCTTGAGCCTTTTAATCCTTATGTCTTATAATCAATTTAACTCAACATTGAACAAACACATTAGTAGAATAAATCAAAGCATTTAAACTTAGTGTGTTTAGAATATGTTTTTAATTACACTTAAACAATTTTGTCAAATCAAAATTATGTGGAAAGGTGTTTCAACATTAAGTACTGCATCAAATAAACCTTTATATAAATCAACCCTCAGATTTGTTTGGTTGTGTCTGATATATAACAATCTTTCAGCTTCAATCATTATGTGAGCATCAACCAAGAACTGTTGGAACAACTTTCGAGCATTCAAAATTGCAGATCGATCATTATTTTTTTGTTGTATTCTGAAGCCAAAAAATTGACGCATGCTTATGGTTTCCCTTTTTCCATTTTTTTCCTTATTAAACAAAATTCACCACGCGGAAAAAGTTGAGGATATTGCAATGGAAGATAGGATGGATGCAATTCATTAATGTGTTTCAGCATACTTAACTTAGTCTCTATTATCAGGGACGAATCCAGGATTTGTAGGTAGTGGGGGCAAACTATATCTACAGTGTAAAAAAAATTGACAAAAATTTATTAAAAAATTTTTTTTTGATAATTTTTTCGATTATTCGGTTCGAGACTCCTCAAACACACTTTAAGTGAATACTCTCTCAATTAAAGTTTTCTGCATATAACTCGGACAATATCACTAGATTAAGCAACTTGATATCCTTAACCACCCAAACCAACTTAATTGATAAAATTTAATAACAATTGAAATATCTAAATCACAGTTGAAATATGAAGTCTTACTTACACTAAGAATCATTCAGTAAGAATCTAACTTGAGATAAAATCTCATTCTAGAAGGTCCGAAGATTTGCAATTTACAAAATGCATAAAAAAATTAGCAACCCATATAATTCTTGCAATTTACAAAGTACATGAAAAAAATTTAGCAACTCATGCAAGTTTGCACGTGGAATTATTCACAGCCAAGTATTATGGGTTTGGGCTTCAACTTCTTATTCTGTGTTTTTTATAATATAAGCCATTAATTATAAACAATTAATTATTTATTCTCCTCTTGCTCTTATGAATTCCTTATAATTCTTTTGAATTCCTTTATATCTTCATCTCTATTCTTATCTTCATCAAACAAATTTCATTCAGGAAATATACAGCAGCAAAGGAAAATACATAAAATTAGTAAACAACACTTCCTAAATAATAAGGATTAACAGAACATCAAAATATATATAAAAAAAATTAAAACCAGAACCTCCTGTTTATTGTTCGAATCCAAGAAGAAAAAGTTGTTCTGAAATTAATCAAAAGAAAAAAGGAAGTCATTCAAACCTCCTGCAAATTTGGGTTTTGAATTCGAAATTTAGAGATTATGTGGTGATATAGAGAGATCCAGAAAGAGCGTAGAATGGAAAGCGATTATGTGCTACTTCTGCGAATTAGATTTAGGTTATTTTATTATTATTATTCCTAATAAACGGAACGACGTCGTTCCACTTAAATGGAACGGCATCGTTTTGTTTTGTGTAATAAAAATCAGAACACAAAAGTTAACATATCTCCTCCTTCTTCGTTCAACAGCATAACAAATCAAATCAAGCTTCAATAATGGCGTCCTGGTGTTGGGGCAAACTGAAAAAATGCAAAATTAATACCTGGGATTTTATAGATTTCTAGATTTCAATGGGGGCAAATGCCCCCATTGCCCCTACTGTAGATCTATCCCTGTCTATTATGATAACTCTACAACTTTCAGAGGTATCAAAATCTCCCACAATTAAACCTGCAATTTCTGAAGCACTAGCATATTGTATCTTTGTCCATCTATTTTTCTACCTCCTATCAATCTTAGCTTTAAATCTGTGCATCCAGAAGTTGCCAATCTAAATGATTGTGTTAAAACATTGTTGTCATCAAGCATGATTTTTAGGTCTTCAATTATTGAATGATCAATTTCTTTATTGTAATGCCGTGAGCTGTAAGATAAAATTAAAATATCAAATGCATCTAGTAGAATTTACTTTTAACTTATAAAAACCTTAAATTGAATAATAACATACCTAATTTATCTTTGCTCTATTTGTAATCTCATTTTTTGTATCATGGATGTATATTTGTACAAACTTGGCTTGTGATTCATGTTGAGGCAGTAGACTACCAATCAAATGACAATTTTGTCCGTTTAATCTCAATACATAAGGTCCACTCCCGTTGTTCACTACATAGTCAACTTTTTCACCCATCGATGTAAAAGAGAACATCATATTGTAAGCCCTTATATTTTCTATAAAATATTTACTTTGAATGTCTATGCCAAATAGAAGATTGTTCAGGATAGTTGGATGGTCTTTTAGTAAGGGTAGTTTCACTTTTCCAACTCCACAACATATTGAAAACTTCGGTATAATACTAGTTTTTTTTAATTCGCTCTTCATACCACATTAATGCTCCACAAAATGAACACATATATTCTGGATCTCCCAAATCAAGAACATCTACAATGATGAAGACGAAGAGGGTAAAAGTTGTTCAAGTACTGATGTTTTTTTTTAGCATTTAGTTTTTTTTTAATTCAAATGATTTTAGAGAGAGAAATTAATAAAGATGAGAAAGCAGAGAGAAAAAAAAAAGAGATTGAGAAGATGGTATATTTGATTTTTATTTTTAATTTTGAGGTTTGTTTGTGATAATTAGATAATAAGGGGTTAATTTATAAAAATAAATAAGTACAATGACCAAAGTAACTCTTTTCCCTTTCACTTTTAACACCGTTAGTCAATTTGGCCTGTGTTTGCTAACGGAATGAACCTCAATCTACCAGTTTGTAAACTTTTAAACCACAAGAGTGTCGATCGAAAACAGGTGTAACCACAAGTTTTATTTTTGTACTTTTCCCTTAATTATATTTAGCTGTATTTTAAGTTTTATATTCATAAATATATTCTAAGTAAATTATTCAACATAAATATATTAAAGATATTTACATAACATAATATTTTTTAATAAATTATATAATTGACAATAAGCATGGATCAAGTTTACACTTCGCTTACAAGAAATATGACCTTTTATGACAATTTATTTTTCTACAAACATAATTTTGTCACTTATAATCATTTAACATGACAAATTTTTCATTTTGTCACCATTTTTAATTGTTTCATGACAATTTTTAACTGTGTCTCCAATGATTTATTAGTTCGTCACTATTAAATACATTTTATGACAATAACTGAAAATCGTAATATATAGTTTCGGAGGCAAAAATTAGTAGAATTAATTTGGAGGGAACTTTTTTTCTTAACGAAATAATGATAATTTGTTGACAAAAATATCGTCATGGTTGGAAATACTTTTTTGTGACGCTTTATATTCGTGGTAACTTAATTTAAACAAATAGTGACGAATTAGATTTCATCGTATATTATTATCTTTTATGATAGTATTTAAATATTGTCATATATTTTGATATTATTATAATGATTTATGGATGATCATTACTATAATATTTATGGAGAAATTTTAGTAATTTAAAATTGGAGAAAAAATATTTGTTGAATAAAATATAATTAGTTAACGAGGATTGTAATACATTATAAATAATTTGAAAAATGTGACAAAAATAAATGTTGTCATTTATTTATTGTAAATGACCATATTTATATAATTTAATATATTTATCTTAATGTGTAAATCGTCATAAAAATAATATTAATTGATGATATTTTTATGCCCATAGAAAATAATATCTTTGTGATAATCTTTACTCATCATAAAATAATCATGTAGAATAGTGATTAATTAAATTATATCATTTTTATTATTGTTTTGACAATTTAATATTTTTTCATATATTTTATATTTTGATAACAGAATATTTAAGATGCGACAATCATATTTAATTTTGACAATTTTATAATATCATACGTAATATTTTTATATTTCAAAGATTTTATTATTAGTTTTTAAATTGACCATTTTCAATTTTTTATTTGATAATAGAAAAAACACTGTGAAAACATTATTTAATAGTCAATATAAGCAATATAATTATAAATTTATCATTAAACTCTCCAATCTTTGCATATCGAAGAATGATTACTATTAGAGCATTATTCGGAGTAGCATTATATGCTATGTCCATGATTTCATTTGTATAGTCATCAAACAACGTGCAGAAAATCATATTTTTACTATAAATTAAAAGTCAAAATAGAATATATGAACGGTATAACATATTAATTCATAAAGATGAAAATTATAAAAAATGTACAAATATTTATTCTCATTAAATAGAAACTCATTTATTGTTAGTCATCTTTCATAAAGACATTTTTTAGACTAAAAATCCTATTTTGAGATGAAATCTATATTTTTTTAATAATATTTATAATAATTGATTTAAAAAAAATAGAAAACATTGAAAACTAAAAAAGCAAAACACGCCGGTTGCAACTTGCAATCAATTCGCCCATCTCTTCATCCTGTTGTAATCAATTCCCCATCTGTAGACCTGAGATTTCTGCCGGTTAACCTAGTCTTCTCCTATTCCCCATGAAATTTTTGCCAGCAAGCCTAGTCTTCTCATCCCTGTTCTACTTTTAGTCTAAAAAAAAATGAAGAGAAGGAGAGAAGAAGGAGAAGAACTAAAGAGTACAAGGGATTCATTTTTTAGACTAAAGAGAACGAAAAATATGGAAAATTTCTGGAATGATGTAACGGAGAGGCAAATTCTGAAAGAGATAGTAGAAGCGCGGAAGCTTCGAGGGGCATATAGTCTAGTTGTCAACTGGACTAGGTGTTGAAGTATTATGCGCCAGCAGCTGATAAAAAATAATCCCCAATTTGAAAGGTTGACTCTGCAACAACTGAAAGATAAGGCTCTGTTCTTTATCGCTGAAAAAAACTGAACTGAATTGAACTGAACTGAATTGAATTGAACTGAATACTGCTGAATACTGAACTGAATTTAACTGAATACTGAACTTAACTGAATGCTACTGAACTTAACTGAATGCTACTGAACTTAACTGAATGCTACCGAACTTAACCGAACTTAACAATAATGATGATATTAGACTTTAAAATAATTTTCATGATAATATTGGAGATTAATGAACTTATAATAATAATAATAATAATGGTTCTAATAAATTTAGTAATATCAATAATAAATAAATATATTATTAAAGATAAAACTAAATTAAATATCAAATAAAAACCCGGGATGATAAAATCTTGGCTCGATAAAAGCCTATGAAATTAAATAAAAATAAGTCTAATTTAAATTAAAAATACAAATTACATACAAACACAAATTTATATATAATTTAAAGCCTATGAAATTAAATACAAATCTTCATATGAATACAAACTCTTAACTTTTTATTTTAATTAAGGGTTAAAGTACAAAAATAACATTTTGGGTCAGAAGTAATTTTACCTCTAACGTCTAAAATGGTAGAATTTTATCCCTAACATTGATAAATTGGATAAATTTGAGAAATAATTCATAATATGGATGCAATTCCTAATTTTTAAATATGAATGCATACTTTAGTTTTATTTTTTTTATTAAACCATATATAGTTTAATAAACTATCATTTCTTAACTTTTATCTAATTTATAGATAATGATAAACTATAAATAATAATAATAATAAATAATGATAAATTATAGATAAATAATAATTATTATTATAATAAATTATATATAAATAATGATAATATAATAAATAATGATAAATTACTGAATACTGAAACTGAATGTTGAAACTGAATGCTGAAACGGAATGCTGAACTGAACTGAACTGAACTGAACTGAACTGAACTGAATTGAACTGATTGTTACTGAAATTAAGTAATAAAGAACAGGGCCTAAGTCATTTGAGCTTTTCTCATCCCCAATAGACTTTCGGGCTAACCCCCCATTAGAGGTAATTAATTGCATTTGATTTTTGGTTAGTAATTTTATCATTATATTTTATGGAAATCTTAATTCATGAGTTCTGTTTTGTAGCGAGATGAGATCAAGTACATGATGTGTTTGCTAAAATATGCTAATTGTTTATATTTTCTTACATCATCATGTGTTGTTAAGAAGAGTTCAACATTTTTGCTCAAAGTGTTTAGATCTGATTCAGAAAAGATCTGATTCAGAAAAGATCTGTTGGAATCTTATAAAGAAAAACAATTATGTTATTGTCGAGATTCTAGAATAGTAGAGGGTATTTATTATCGGAAAACACAAACTCGAAGAAAATTTCAAACAATGAAATATATATTAAAATTTGTAATATATTTTGTTCCTTATCAAATGCCCTGTTTGGCAATTAGCTGGTAGCTGTTAGTTGATTACCTTTTTTGTTAGCTGATTATATAAACTAATTTAGTAAAAATTAGCTGATTGTTTATAGCTGTTTGTGTAAAATGGAAAATAAGGACATAGTAAGGCTTTTACTGGAGTCAAAGGATAGTAACTAGGGGTAAAAATGTCTTTAAAAAGAGATTGAGCAATAAGCTAATTGAAAATGCTCCTAAAATCAACTTTTTCAAAATTAGCTTTTTGGAACCAATAAACTCTTTCAAACATCTCTTCACCAAACACCAATATTAAATGTTTGACTAGTCAAAACCTCTAAAGTGGCTCAAACCTCAAATTTTACCCCAAAAAACTCTTTACCAAACATGACCAAAATCTAATTGTCTAGCTAAAGACTCAAATTTCTAAAAAAAAAAATTCGTCATTTTTTTATGGATCAAATCTTATTTGAGTTTAGAATTGTGATGAAAACTAATAATAACTAATCAAATATTATATATATATAATGAAATATATATAGTAATTAAAAATTGAACCTTCTCGTAAGCTTTCGAGCTGAACCTAAGGAAGCTTGAACTCAGCTCGTTAGTGCTCGAGCCGGTACCGAACTCGAGTCGAGCCCCATTGATCCGAGTTTTGATCGAGCTTTCACCGAGACGAGCTCGAATAGTTTACACCAAGGCTCGTTTAAACCTCTAGACGGAGCTACATTTATAATTGGTAAATTTTTTATTTTGTCCATTAAAAATGATCCTTTTGATTTTTATGTATTGGGTCCTTTATCTTTTTTGATTTGGCACATTCAACATTCAATTGACCATATTCCCATGTATTTGGGTCCCTGTTTAAAAATATATTTAAGTGTATGTAAAGTTAAACTTAATTAAAAACATTTGACCTGTTTCATTTACTCGTGGTATGGTGTTTTTTTGTTGTCCTAATATATATTTGCAGTATGAATATGCTTTGTTTTCATTGTTGCCACCTACAATAGGAGTAGTTTTAATTGGGCTAATTGGCCTTAGATGGGTCCTTGTTTTCTATTTTGTTGTAGTGTGGATTGTACAGTTGTTTGTTCCTATTGTTTTTCAATGAAATCATAATTTGCAGCGAAAATAAAAGATTTGACCATTCTCTGTTTCTAAGTATTGGCACAGAGCTCTGCACTTTTCTTTTCTTTCTTTTACTAGTTTATACTGCTACTACTTAATCAACTAAAAACAGCATACCACCTACATATTGCATTTTTTTTTGCTTTCTAAAGATCAACAAGATCTCTCTGGCTTGCTTTCTATGATGATTGTCCGTTGTTTTTAGGAAAAGATAGTTTAGTATAGGGTAAATTTCAAATAAAACTCATGTGGTTTTACTAATTTTCAGATAAAAGATTGTGGTTTACTTTTTGTCAAAACGAGGATCGAGGTTTTCAACTTTAACAAAATAAGGACTTTTTTCGATTGATACTATTAAAATCATCATTGACAACTTCAAAAATGACATATTTTAAGAACTACTAATATTCTAAGCAACTTTAATTCTTCAACTTTTTTATTTTGAGATCATTTAGATGAATTTTGGAAAAGAGAGAGAAAGTTAGAGAAAAAGTTCCAAAAAAGATGATTTTCGAAAATTGAAAATGTAGTTCCATAGAAAATATGACATTGAACAACTTTAATTCTTGAAAATTTTCATTTTAAGATCGTTAAAGATAGTTTTAATAGCATTAATCTAAGTGTGAAACCTCAATCATCGTTTTGACAAAAAGTAAACCACAGTCCTTTATCTAAAAATTAGTAAAACCATAAGGATTTTATTTGAAATTTACCCTTTAATATATGATGCCTATGTAATAGACTCGCCGCCCAGCAGTTTGCTTCGAGGCAGACGAAGGAGAGCTCAACTAGAGAGCTTGGTTGTGAATGTGAGGTCCACAAGGACCTCAAACAACACTACCAATATAAGTGCTAGTGTTGGTGGTTCCTGCTCAGGTGGGTCTTGCAGTCAAACAGCCTCAGACTTGTAATTGGTAGAGCTTTTTTTAGTCTATCAAGATCGCCTGTCTGAAGAAGAGTTTGTAACACTGGGGAAGGTACAGAGTTTTTCATGCAATGCGTAACTCTATGGAAGGTGATCCCTTTTTTAAGTACTTGAAGAAATACAGTGAGTTGGCACCAAGGGGCAGTAATGGTGCCTTACCAAATGATAATCCAGAATAACATATATTTTTTCTTTTCATTCGCAAGAACAATTTGTTGCACTTTTTTTTTTTTAAATTTGAAAGTACTATTATACTATTGTATGATTTTACTATTGTATTAGTAGGTCATTTACAATCTATTCGTATCTCTCATCTTTAATCTTTTCTATTTCGTCTTAAATAATCTTTAAATGGACCAATTATGAAAGTTTCTATAGCATCTGTGAGAACGAAGAGGTCGGGTATCAAATCGAAAACAACTTTAGGTCGTTCCTAATGAATCAATGCCGAGAATTTAAAAAAATGTCCCCAAATTTGCAAATGGCAACAGTTTGTCACTGGCGCACAACGGGTCCAAATTGACTTTCCCTATTGTCTCTCTGTCGCACTATGTTTGCACCTGTTGTAGGTGAAATCAAGTTCCAATAAGTGAAACTTCAATTGTGTTCTCCACATATGGTCTTCGAGGATCCGGAATGATAATCTACATCACTCTCGATGCTATCGGATTTCGTTCTCAACTTCCACACTTCGATTCATGCCCCAAGCGTCTCCAGCCTTTGCCCGTGCCGATTTAATGATCATTGTCCCCAAGATTCGTTGCTTGGTCCACTTGTCAATATTTCGTCTTAAATAATCTTTAAGTGGACCAATTACAAAGGTTTTTATGCATACTGGATGCGAAGTCATTAAATAATAAACACTCCGCATTACGATATAATACGGAGAGTGTGTAGTCCGGAACATCACGCATTAAGTAAATGGCTCTACCTTTTAACCCACGAACTAGTATTACCGAGCAGTATTACAATGTCATTTACTGGTCAACCCTTCTTTATGATTGTACTATTGTATTACAATGTCATTTACAATCTCTTCGTATCTCTCATCTTTAATCTTTTCTATTTCGTCTTAAATAATCTTTAAGTGGACCAATTATGAAAGTTTCTATAGCATCTGTGAGAACGAAGAGGTCCGGTATCAAACCGAACACGACTTTAGGTCGTTCCTAATGAATGCCGAGAATGAAAAAAAATGTCCCCGAATTTGCAAATGGCAGCAGTTTGTCACTAGCGCACAACAGGTCCAAATTGACTTTTCCCCCTTGTCTCTCGGTTGCACTACGTTTGCACCTGTTGTAGGTGAAATCAAGTTCCAATGAATGAAACTTCAATTGTGTTCTCCATATATGGTCTTCGAGGATCCAGAATGATAATCTACATCACTCTCGATGCTGTCGGATTTCGTTCCCAACTTCCACACTTGGATTAGCGCCCCAAGCGTCTCCAGCCTTTGCCCCTACCGATTTAATGATCATCTTTTCCAAGATTCGTTGCTTGGTCCACTTGTCAATATTTCATCCTAAATAATCTTTAAGTGGACAAATTACGAAGGTTTCTATGCGGACGAGATGCGAAGTCGTCAAATAATAACCACTCCGCATTATGATATAATCCGGAGAGTGTGCAGTTCGGAACATCACGCAAAGTAAATGGCTCTGTCTTTTAACCCGCAAACTGGTATTACCAATATTATCAAAACCGGACAGGACATCAAACCGGATTTATAATTAGATCAAATGTCAGTTGATCGGATCAGATGACTCAGATTGGTCGAATCAGATGACGTAATAAATAACTAATATTTATATATATATTTAAAATATATAATTATTTTGAAATTATTTTTATATATTATATATAATCCAATATATTAACATGATATGACATAAATTATATAATCCGGATATAATAAGTATATAATTATATTTAAAAAAATATAAAGTATATAAGTATATACTTATATAAGCACAATAATAATATAAGTATGAAAATAATTTCAAATTAAGTATATTTAAAAAATAATAACAATAATATAAGTAACCTTTTCTCAAAAATATATGCACAACAAAAGTTTTTGCTGTTATGTTGAGATTTCCAAATCTCATTTTGTCCCACATCGAGAAAAATAGGAGGCAGTGGAAGATATACAGGTGCTATAAATAAAGTTTTTAACGGGTGAGGACAGCAAAGCAATGAGACATGCTTACCGCTGAGTTTATTTTTATCAAACCGGGATCACACTGGTTACTGGTTGAACCGTAGATTTCCGGTTTGATTCTGGTTCTGTTTGGTTTGTTGCATTTGTAACAACCATTTCAACTCGGCTGATCCGGTCCGAGTTTTATAACATTGGGTATTACCGAGTAGTATTACAATGACATTTACTGGTCAACTCTTCTTTATGATTGTACTATTGTATTACAATGTCATTTACAATCTCTTCGTATTCTCATCTTTAATCTTTTCTATTTCGTCTTAAATAATCTTTAAGTAGACCAATTATGAAAGTTTCTATAACATCTGTGAGAACGAAGAGGTCGGGTATCAAATCGAACACGACTTTAGGTCGTTCCTAATGAATGCCGAGAATTTAAAAAAATGTCCCCAAATTTGCAAATGGCCAAAAACGACAAAATTTCACTGTCAAAACTCCATTTAGCAAGTCTTTGAAAGAAAAGACAATCTAAATAAAAAAATCGTACAGATAAGAATTAATACAATTTCAAATTAAAGCAAATAGTTCAAAAGCAATAGTAACTCATCGAAATGAAGTATAATGCGATAATGAAGAATACAAAGCTCCAAACGCGATAATGAAGAACAGAGAGTTCCAAAATTCCAGTAATTCGATTAGGGCATTGGTTTTGGTTCTGTTGATTAGAGCACTGGTTTTGACGAAAATGGCACTAGTTCTGGTTTAGATGACAGAAAGAAAAAGCTCAGGGTGGCACACACTGTTGAGAGAGAAAGAGGTATTGGCCGCACACCATTGAGAGACGAAGGGGGGTTACGCGCACACTGTTGTTGATAGAGAAACAGAAGAATATATATGGGACATAAATATAAGGGGGGATTTTTTTCCTTTTCCCACTAATCCAAAATTGGTTTCTTTTTATTATTATTATTTTCCTTTTTTTTTACAATATCAGTGAAATTACGTCGGTGTATACTAAATTCCTCGACATCTTCTTCGGCAGAAAAAAAATACCAACACTTTGGTTGGAAGATTAAAATTTTGGGGCGTTTTTACTATTCCATTGCTAATCCGTTAGTGAATTGTTGCGGAATGGATTCCGTCAAAAAATTCCGCCGATAATTCGCGATTTTTTTACAGTGTTTAATAATCAAATGGAAACAAGCGAGTGTAATCAAAAGACTCATCGAACACAAGATGCTTTGAATCAAAAATCTGCCCAATGGGAGTCGAAAAAGAACAAAGAAAAAGATATCAATTTCAAACATAGACGAGATGCCCACAATTGAAGAATAACGAAAAATAACAAGGGATATATAAGAGATAGCAATGAAAGAATGAAATAAAGGAAGAAGAGATATGAAAACTTGGCAGTCGAAAAACTAAAAGAAAGAGCAGTTGAGAAATATTTTTAGGTCTAGGTTTCATCTAATATATTAAATTTCTTTTTATATAATAAATAACAATTATAATATATATATATATATTATATATATATATATATATATATATATATATAGAGGAGAGATCAAATGTGACATATCTCTTATGGTGTCACAAGTCTTATTGTGTGACAATGACCAATTTTATAATTAACCAAAAAGAGGTATCAAATTTGTAAATAAAGGGAAAAAAGAAAATTGTTTTAATTTTTTTCTTTAAAATGTATTTTCCCAACTTTTCCAATCTTGTTTTTCAAAAATTTTTATACCGTTGGACTCGTATTAATTAGACGGTCATTTTAAGATCCCAGAAGCTCGGGTAGAAAAATTTCCGGTGAATGGAATCCGGCGATCCGTTTTTCTGTAAGAAACAAATGTCCAGAAAATTCTCAAAAAATTGCAGAAAATGTAAAATATTATTTTGAGAAACTTTAATTCTTGACTCAAAATGAGATTCCTTACAGTTTAGTCCCAAATCAACGGAATCCGGTGGTTAGATTAGCGTTTTCCGATAAAAAAAACCGAAAGTGCCCAGAAAATTCTCAAACAATTTCAAAAACTGTAAAACATTATTTGGAGAAACTTTAATTCTTGAGTCAAAGTAGGATTTCTTACGGTTTAGTCCCAATAAAACGTTTTCCTTAATTTTATCCATTTTACATCCTTCAATAATTTATTGGGTCAAAACCGTAAGAAATCCCGCTTCGGCCCAAGAATTAAAGTTTCTTAGGATAATGTTTTACATTTTTTAGAATTTTTTAATAATTTTCTGGGTACTTTTTTTCTCACCAGAAAACGCCCACCCGGATTCCGTTCACCGGAATTTTTTTTACTTAAGCTTCAGGGATCTTAATATGACCGTCTAATTTAGACGAGTCTAATAGTATAAAAATTTTCGAAAAACGAGGTTAGAAATGTCAAAAAAATGTATTTTAAAGAAAAGAAATAAAACATTTTTCTGTTGGAACAATATAAGTATTATCTTGGAACAAATGGTACACTGGTTTGGAACAAATGGTAAACTGATTTGAAACAATGTAAGTAGGATAAAAAACGTACCCAGAAAATTATCAAAAAATTCCAAAACATGTAAAACATCATTTTAAGAAACTTTAATTCTTGGCTCAAAGCGAGATTCCTTATAGTCTCGACCCAATAAATTGTTGAAGCATGTAAAATGGATAAAATTAAAGAACAAGTTTTATTGGGATTCAACCGTAAGAAATTCTGCTTCGATCCAAGAATTAAAATTTCTTAGAATAATGTTTTACATTTTCTGGAATTTTTTGGACACTTTTTTTCTCGCCAGAAAACGCCCACCCGGATTCCGTTCACCGGAATTTTTTTTACTTGAACTTCGGGGATCTTAAAATGACCGTCTAATTTAAATGAGTCTAATAGTATAAAATTTTTCGAAAAAGGAGGTTAGAAATATCGAAAAAATGTATTTTAAAGAAAAGAAATAAAACATTTTTTTGTTGGAACAATATAAGTATTATCTTGGAACAAATGGTACACTGGTTTGGAACAACTGGTACACTGATTTGGAACAATGTAAGTAGGACAAAAAAAACGTGTCCAGAAAATTATCAAAAAATTCCAAAATATTTAAAACATCATTTTAAGAAACTTTAATTATTGGCTCAAAGCGAGATTCCTTACAGTTTTGACCCAACAAATTGTTGAAGCATGTAAAATGCATAAAATTAACGAAAAATTTTATTGGGACTAAATCGTAAGAAACTCCGCTTCGACTCAAGAATTAAAGTTTCTTAGAATAATGTTTTACATTTTCTGGATTTTTTTGAGAATTTTCTGAGCACTTTTTTCTCACCGGAAAACGTTCATCCGGATTTCGATCACCGAAATTTTTTTTACTTGAGCTTCAGGGATCTTAAAATGACCGTCTAATTTAGACGAGTCTAATAGTATAAATTTTTTTTGAAAAACGATGTTAGAGATGTCGGGAAAATGTATTTTAAAGAAAAGAAATAAAATAATTTTCTCTATCATATCTTTCATTTTATTTACAAATTTGCCACCCTGCCCTTTTTAATCATCATCAAAACTACGTAGTTTTGTTGTGTCACACCCTAACCTCTTGTCACACTGGATCTCACCCCTATATATATATATATATATATATATATATTTATTTATTTATTTATTTATTGTGGTTCCATTAAGAGCATCTCAATTAGAGGTGGACGTGAATCTTGGAGAAACTGGATTGGACCGAATATCCGAATAAAAAGATCCAGAATTGGACGGAACTGTTGCCTTTTTCTAAAGAACTGGACCGAACTGGACTTTTAACTTTTTGTCAAAAAACTAGACCGAAATTATTTAAAATTGGACCGATAACCGAATTGGATTGGATTAGACCGAAGTGAATTGAAAGAATTGGAGATTTATCATATTAAAGTTATATTTTATATATGAAGTTTTATTTTTCATCTATATTGTTTTATAATTTAACTAAATAGTACCCACATATAATATATTTCCTTTATATTATAAATAATACTCCTTTAATTTTATAATTTAATTTAAATAACATCCAATTTATACATTACAATTAGAAAAAGTTTGGTAAAAATAATACAATTAATTAGTAATAAAGTATATTATATCACAATTTAAAATAAAACTAATTTATATGTATAAAAAAACCCTATTCACAATTTTTGCTCCAAATTGGTCTGTTTCTTCCATGCTTCCTTCACAGTGTCTTCTTTTTCTAGACAGCCACTGCTCTGCTCCTCCATTCATCGCGTTCTTCCTCCTTCATCGCCGTTTCTTTCTTGCTATGCTCCTTCCTTTCAAGCAGTAGAACTTGTTGAAACACCTTTCCACATGATTTTGATTTGACAAAATTATTTAAGTAAATTGATAAAAAATATTCTAACACATTAAATTTAAATGCTTTGATTTATTCATACTAATGTGTTTGTTCAATGTTGAGTTTATTGATTTATAAGACATTAAGATTAAAAGTCCAAAAGCCCATAAGTGGAAGTCAAGCCCAAGTCAACATATCAAGACATCACGGCCCAAGATACAAAACGCGGTCGTTTTGTACAAAGCACAAGCTCAGCATGAAGAAGGATCGAGAAGCCTTCTCTCAATTGCTTCAAGATGAAGCTGCTGAGTGTGTCGACAAGAAGTACAAGACAGCGGCAGACAAAGAACCAACTTCTAGACAAAGTATTTCTACTTTGGGTAAAGTTCAGAAGGCGCAGGAAGCTGTCTGGAAGACTTTGCCAAAAATGTCGAAACATTCTGTTTGCCAAACGAAAAGCTGCCGAGCACTGCCGTGGACAGAAGATGCAAGAATCTCATTGGCCAACGACACTGAGCACGTACTGAGTGACAACGACAGGAAGCCGTTTCCCTCCAACGGTTATTTCGAAATTCGAAATTACCGGTGCCTCAAGTGTCACTATAAATAGGCATCTCATTTGCTTCATTCGATGCAGATCTTCAATTAGCCGAAACGTTGTCCAAATTCATACACGAAGTTCTGTGAGAAAAGCAAAGCAAAAACCTTACACCAATTTCCATATTATTGTATAAAAGTCTAGAGTGATTTTCAATCATCTAAAGTGTCTTAGCAATTGTTGTTTAGGACAAACACTTTATCATTTCTAGAAGAATAGAAAGGAGAGGCTGAGTACTCGGTTATAGTACTCAGCGGTAGACATAGGAGTGAGTAGAGGTATAGAGGAAGGTACTCTTGTATACTCAGCTTCTATTGTAAAAGGTTTCGTGCTCTACCTTTAAAGAGCTCAGTAGAGAATTCAAAAAGCTCGGACGAGTTCCGGGGACTGGACGTAGGCGGAGAGGCCGAACCAGGATATGTCTGCTGAGTAACATATTTCTAACCCTTAAACTCCTTTACATATTGCTTGCTATAAAACTGACTAAGTAATGAACTCACGCTGAGTTGAGTGCACTAAGAAGCTGAGTTCAGGAATAGACTCTAAGTGCTATCTCCTGACTCAAGGAAAGAAACAGACTTAGTCACAAGTTGACTAAGCTTGTATCTTAGAATTACTTAGCGCCGCTGTGTAAACCTTTTCTTAAGAAAAGAAGTCAGCCTAAACAGACAAAATTTTAAATAGTCCCTATCCCCCCCCTTGGAACTAAACTTGTCACGTTATAAGGGACCAACAAGTGGTATCAGAGCTTAACAGCTCACTGAGCAAGATATAACTATCTTGAGCTGATCCCCATAATGGCTGAGAACAGCACTCGTTTCCTCCCAGGAAATCAGACAACTCAGATTTTACCTGAAGGACTGTCCATTACTCGGCCTCATCTGTTCTTCGGGTCTAACTATACCTTTTGGAAGAACAGAATGAAAAATTTCATTCAGGCAACAAATATGAATGCATGGATTTCTATAGTCCAAGGCCTATTTGTTCCTATTGAAACTATTGACGGCCAAACAGTTGTTAAAGCTGAGACTAAATGGACAGAGGATGATCTCAAGAAGCTACAAAATCATGCTTCGGCTATAAACATGCTTCACTATGCGTTAGATGCTGTAGAGTACAACAAAATTTCAGGTTGTGAGTCAGCACAGGAGATCTGGAAGAAGCTGGAGGTCACCTACGAAGGAACCAACAAAGTGAAGAAGTCCAAGGTGAACCAGCACATGAGGTTGTACGAGCTCTTTGAAATGAATGATGATGAAGGAATCTCTGAGATGAACGCAAGGTTCACAAACATTATCAACGAGCTCAAGAGACTTGGCAAGATCTTTACTGAGGAAGAGCAAGTCAAGAAGATACTGAGGAGTCTTCCTAAAAGATGGCAAGCCAAGAAAACTGCTGTTGAGGAAGCTCAAGACTTAACCACCTACAAGTATGATGAACTCATTGGCTCGTTGCTGACCCATGAGATCTCAATGAAGAATTTCGAGGTGAAGGAAAAGTCTGAAGACAAGAAGCAAAAGTCTTTTGTCATGAAAGCTGACTCCACTGATGGGAGCTCAACAGACGATGAAGAGATGGCAATGTTCACTAGAAAGATGAAGAGGCTGTTCAGAAAGAATGATAAATAGTCCAAGAAGCCTTACAAGAAGTTTGATAAGTACAAAGCTGAGTCCAGCGACAGCAAGTACAAGAAGGACAGCTGAAAGCCAATCACATGCTTTGAATGTCATCAAACTGGCCATATCAAATCAAGTTGTCCTACTTTGAAGAAGGAAAGGAAGAACGGCAAGAAGGCAATGGTGGCAACCTGGAGTGATAGTGATGAGTCATCATCATCAGGAGACGATGCCACTGAGTCAGCAAAGATCTGCTTCATAGCAGATGAGCTTGATGAGCCTTGTGTTTCTGAGCATGCTGACCCCTCCATTGCATCTGACGATGAGGAACACTCAACTGAGGTAATATCACTACCTTTGCTCAGAAATGAAATGGTTAATGCCCTGAGTGACCTCTACACACTTGTCAAAAAGTGTAACAAAAAGGTTAGAGCACTCAGCAGGCGATGTGACGAGATTGAGGAGGTCAAGCTGAGTGACCTTCGATATCTTCTCCAGGACAACTCAACTTTACATAGTAATGTAGAAATTATGCAAAAGTTTGTCTCTGAGGTCCAATCAGATTCTAAGAAACTGAAAAAGGATGTCACATATATTCAGAACCAACTTAAGGTTCCGAATAAAAAAAATATTCCTCTGAACACTCAGTATCGAAGTACTAGTCAGCAGAGATGGAATCCTCAGTGGAATATCCAGTGTGACTTCTGTGGGAAGAAAGGACACACCACAAAGGTGTGCTGGCACGCTAAGCACTAGGGTGCTGACCAGTCAGTAAGATATCTTAAACGGAAGGTCAGCTGTGACTTCTGTAGGAAGAATGGACACACTGTCCAAGTATGTCGTCATAAAGTGAAATATGATGCTTTACCTGTTGAGCCTAACAAATAAGGACCCAAAAAGAATTGGGTACCTAAAAGCAACTAGCTATATTGCAGGTAAGCCTGAGGTGTGCTGAGAAGTCAAAGATGTGGTACATTGACAGCACATGCTCGAGGCATATGACTGGTGATGAAACTCAGTTCATCACATTTGTGCGTAAACGAGGTGGAAGTGTAAGTTTTGGAGACACCAAAAAGGGTAAGATAGTAGGGTCAAGAACCGTTGGTGGTAATCCTACTATTGAGTCAGTCTCCCTAGTCAGCGGACTCAAATATAACTTACTCACCGTAGCTCAGCTATGTGACAATGGGAGAAAAGTTATATTTGATAACACTGGATGTAAAATATTCGAGGGTAAAACAAATGAGTTGATTTTAACTGCCCCTCGTATTGATAATGTCTTTATGCTGAACTTAGAAAAGAAGTTTTCAAAAACTGTATGCTTAGTGTCAAAGGAAGAAAATTCCTGGTTATGGCACAGGAGACTTGGTCATGTAAGCATGGACCTCCTGGCCAAATTAGCAAGAAAGCAATTGGTTGAGGGACTGCCAGAACTTAAGTTTGAAAAAGATCAATTATGCCACGCTTGTCAAGCTGGAAAACAAACCAAACAATCTTTTCATAGTAAAAACATTGTCTCAACTAAGCGTCCATTAGAGTTACTACACTTGGATCTCTTTGGTCCAGTCCAGCCGCTGAGCTTGGGTGGTAGAAGATTTTTCTTGGTCATTGTAGATGACTTTTCTCGGTACACTTGGATCATCTTGCTGAGTAGCAAGGATGAAACCTTTGAGATGTTTTCAACTTTAGTAAGAAAACTTGAAAATGATAAAGACCTTAAGTTAGCTCACGTCCGAAGTAATAATGGTGGAGAATTCAAGAACCAACAGTTTGTTGAATTCTGTGAAGCCAACGAAATTGACCATAATTTTTCTGCTCCTAGAACGCCTCAACAAAATGGGGTTGTTGAAAGGAAAAACAGAACCTTGGTTGAAATAGCCAGGACAATGCTGAGTGAGCATAGGCTTCCAAAGTACTTTTGGGGAGAAGCTGTTAACACAGCGTGCTACATACTTAATAGGGCTCTAGTTAGACCTATATTAAAGAAGACCCCCTACGAACTTTGGAAAGGACGAAAGCCCAACATTGGATACTTTCGTGCCTTTGGTTGCAAATGTTTTATTCTAAATACCAAAGACAACCTAGCTAAGTTTGACTCAAAAGCTGATGAAGCTATCTTTTTAGGCTACTCAACAAACAGTAAAGCATACAGAGTTTTCAATAAACGAACTCAGGTCTTAGAAGAGTCAGTACACGTTGAGTTTGATGAAACTAACCCTGCAGGAAGAGACATGAAACTGACTGAGGATGATCCCCACTCATCTCCCGCTGACCAAGAAACAGCCGCTGAGTCATTGCCTCAAGGGCTGACCAAAGGTAAAAACGAAACTCAAATTGTTTTCACTGACCAATCTACACCTGCAGAGATTGTTGAAACACAACCAGCACAAGACATCAATCTACCAAAAGAGATCAGAATACCAAGAGGACACTCAGAGAGTGCCATTCTTGATGCCGCTGAGAACACCCTGATGACAAGGAATCAACTCAGGAGATACCACAGCAACGTAGCATTCGTCTCAATTCAGGAACCAAAGAACTTCGCTGAGGCTGAGTATGATGAGTTCTGGATGAATGCAATGCAAGAAGAACTTGATTAGTTCAGAAGAAATGAAGTATGAGACTTAGTGCCAAAACCAAAAAGCCAGAAGACCATAGGAACAAGATGGATCTTTCGCAACAAGATGGATGAACAAGGGAACGTGGTCAGAAACAAAGCAAGACTTGTAGCTCAGGGCTACAGCCAGCAAGAAGGTATTGACTACGGTGAGACCTTCGGCCCAGTGGCAAGGCTAGAGGCTATAAGAATTTTATGTGCTTATGCAAGTTATATGAACTTTAAATTGTTTCAAATGGATGTTAAGAGTGCATTCCTTAATGGAGTTATAAACGAGGAAGTCTATGTTAATCAGCCTCCAGGGTTTGAGGATCCCAAGTTCCCAAACCACGTTTATAAACTCAAAAAGGCTCTGTATGGTCTCAAGCAAGCACCACGTGCTTGGTATGAGAGGCTGACCAGTTGAAAACAGTAACGATGGAGCTGAGGTGTCACTTCCTCCTTTTTTACTGATAAAAAATATAATATAAAATATAATATATTAACTTTAGTTATATTATTATATTTATTTATAAAAAGATTATTTTATCTGTACTATATCTAAGAGTTCTACATAATTTAAATTAATCCCTAAAATCTCTCTAATTCTCTGCATATCTATATCTAAAAGTTCTACATAATTTAAATTAGTCCCTAAAATCCCTCTAATTCTCTACATATCTATATATAATATAAAACAGTAACGATGGAGTTGAGGTGTCAATTCCTCCTTTTTTACTGATAAAAAATATAATATAAAATATAATATATTAACTTTAGTTATATTATTATATTTATTTATAAAAAATATTATTTTTATCTGTACTATATCTAAGAGATCTACATAATTTAAATTAATCCCTAAAATCTCTCTAAAAAACAGTAACGATGGACCTGAAGTGTCACTTCCTCCTTTTTTACTGATAAAAAATATAATATAAAATATAATATATTAACTTTAGTTATATTATTATATTTATTTATAAAAAGATTATTTTATCTGTACTATATCTAAGAGATCTACATAATTTAAATTAATCCCTAAAATCTCTCTAAAAAACAGTAACGATGGACCTGAAGTGTCACTTCCTCCTTTTTTACTGATAAAAAATATAATATAAAATATAATATATTAACTTTAGTTATATTATTATATTTATTTATAAAAAGATTATTTTATCTGTACTATATCTAAGAGATCTACATAATTTAAATTAATCCCTAAAATCTCTCTAATTCTCTGTATATCTATATCTAAAAGTTATACATAATTTAAATTAATCCCTAAAATATCTCTAATTCCCTGCATATCTATATCTAAAAGTTCTACATAATTTAAATTACTCCCTAAAATCTCTCTAATTCTCTGCATATCTATATATAATATAAAACAGTAACGATGGAGCTGAGGTGTCACTTCCCCCTTTTTTACTGATAAAAAATATAATAAAAAATATAATATATTAACTTTAGTTATATTATTATATTTATTTATAAAAAGATTATTTTATCCGTACTATATCTAAGAGTTCTACAGAATTTAAATTAATCCCTAAAAGCTCTCTAATTCTCTGCATATCTATATCTAAACGTTCTACATAATTTAAATTAATCCCTAAAATCTCTCTAATTCTCTGCATATCTATATCTAAAAGTTCTACATAATTTAAATTAGTCCCTAAAATCCCTCTAATTCTCTACATATCTATATATAATATAAAACAGTAATGATGGAGCTGAGGTGTCACTTCCTCCTTTTTTACTGATAAAAAATATAATATAAAATATAATATATTAACTTTAGTTATATTATTATATTTATTTATAAAAAGATTATTTTATCTGTACTATATCTAAGAGATCTACAGAATTTAAATTAATCCCTAAAATCTCTCTAATTCTCTGCATATCTATATCTAAAAGTTCTACATAATTTAAATTAGTCCCTAAAATCCCTCTAATTCTCTACATATCTATATATAATATAAAACAGTAACGATGGAGCTGAGGTGTCACTTCCTCCTTTTTTACTAATAAAAAATATAATATATTAACTTTAGTTATATTATTATATTTATTTATAAAAAGATTATTTTATCCGTACTATATCTAAGAGTTCTACAGAATTTAAATTAATCTCTAAAATCTCTCTAATTCTCTGCACATCTATATCTAAAAGTTCTACATAATTTAAATTAGTCCCTAAAATATCTCTATTTCTTTGCATATCTATATATAATATAAAACAGTAACGATGGAGCTGAGGTGTCACTTCCTCCTTTTTTATATCATTAATTGTAATTATTAATTATATTTTTGTTAATATTTATATATTAAGATGAATCCGTGCATCGCACGGGTCAAAAACTAGTGGAGTTATAAACGAGGAAGTCTATGTTAATCAGCCTCTAGGGTTTGAGGATCCCAAGTTCCCAAACCACGTTTATAAACTCAAAAAGGCTCTGTATGGTCTCAAGCAAGCACCACGTGCTTGGTATGAGAGGCTGACCAGTTTCCTTCTGACTAGAACTTATGTTAGAGGTAAATCTGATACAACCTTATTCATTAAGAGAAAGGGTAAAGATACCCTATTGGCTCAGATATATGTTGATGACATTATTTTTGGTGCCACTAACGAGTCAATGTGCAAGGAATTTAGTAAGCAGATGCAGACTGAGTTTGAAATGTCAATGATGGGAGAACTCACCTTCTTCCTTGGACTTCAAATCAAACAAGGGAAAAATGGCATCTTCATCAGTCAAACTAAGTATGATAAGGAGATATTGAAGAAGTATGAACTTGAAAATTGCAAGTCAATATCTACCCCTATGGGCACTGACACTGTCCTCTGCGCTGACGAAAGTGGTAAGTCAGTAGACAGCAGATTGTACCGAGGTATGATTGGTTCTCTACTTTACTTAACTGCTAGTAGGCCGGACATTCAGTTCTCAATATGTTATTATGTTAGATATCAATCTAACCCTAATGAATCTCATTACATAGCTGTAAAAAGAATCCTTAGATATTTGCAAGGCTCGGTGAATGTAGGTTTGTGGTATCCCAATACTCATGACTTCACACTCATTGGATACATTGACGCTGACTACGGACGAGATAAGCTTGAACGAAAAAGCACCTCGGGAGGATGCCACTTCCTTGGAAGCTGTCTTGTGTCCTGGTTCAGCAAGAAGCAGGCGTCAATAGCCCTGTCAACTGATGGGCGTAGGATCTAGGTGTGTAGAGCTTTTCTAATGACGACTTAAATGTGTATTGCGGTGAATGTGCTATGAATATGGATGTGATCTCTTAAATATTCTTAGCTCTACTAGACACTACGACTATTTAGGGGCAACTGTACCCCGTCGTATCAAGTAATAATCCGGTTAAGACCGGGTATCGAATCCACGGGATTTATAACTGCAAGTATTAGACGACTCGGTTTTATACGTTATCTAAGCAGTGAATACTTTGAGTTGGTGTGGGACGCAACTACAAACTACTCCTAACCTATTGGTGACACAGATTTATGTAATGGAAAACTCCACGGAGTGATATGGGTGACGATAAGTTATAAATATAATATGCAATAACTCCGAATATATTCGGTTGACGATTTACTCTTGCAAAGACGACTACGTGTAGTTCGACCGACCCGTTAAGTACTTAGACTACGTGGTTCCTAGTCAAGGCGTGTCTAATGCTGGGGATCAGAAACTAGGGCCCGTAAGTTCTGTGGCTTGTCAATTCCTACGGTTTCCGGTTTGTCACTTCCGATAAGGCAACACCTATATAAATCCCTAAAGGTAGCCCGAATGGCGTCGAAAATCGCGTTCCCCTACACAATAGTCAATTATGAGTATCAAAATAAGCAATAAACATCAACACGTATACAGAAACGGAAATTGCAAATCATATATTATAAATATGGAGAGTAAGAATATAGAATACAACCAAGCCTAGTACATAGGATGAGATCAAAGCTAATTAGCAAGTAAAGAGGGAAGAATCGGCCCTCGGAACTAGCCAACCAGACTCAAGGCCGTCTCTTAGGACTTGGAGGTGGAACTCTCGAGCTTGGTGACGGATGATGGAGCGGAACGTTGGTGGAATGCCGGAATAACCGAACAAGCTCTCGAGGTGGGAGAGTTTTATTACATAAACTGAATCTATACTACAAAACTACACAACAACTATCTAAAAGAAGCAAAATGTAGCTATGTACAAGGTGTATATGGTAGAGGGTAGAAGGTGATGAAGGTGTCAAAATGAGTGCTAGTCACTCTTATTTATACATCAAGCTAGGGACACAAATGTAACTTCATAAGGTGCAAGTATGGAGCAACATCATTGAGTGCAGAAATCCCATAGTACGCCCCGCGTATGGTGATACACGCCCCGCGTATATGCCCATTCCGTCAGAAATCTCCTGCATGTGGACCAATTCCGTGTCTAATTGTCTCAAACACGCCCTGCGTAGCTGAAGTACGCCCCGCGTGTTTGAGTCTCTGAAGTTTTATTGCTTGAACTGGAGCTTTTACGCCGTGCGTAGCTGAAGTACGCCCCGCGTATGGAGAGTTGACTCCGAGAGACACTGCAGTCTGACTTTCAGGATTATGCCAATTATTTCCGACATGTGTCATATGCCTCGCGTAAGGTGTCATACGCCCCGCGTATGCTGAGTCAGTTCTACGTGGTGTCTGCGGATAAGGCAATTATTTCTGACACCGTGTTTTACGCCCCGCGTAAGGGATGTTACGCCCTGCGTATGGAGTGGATTTTTGCTCCTTTCTCGTACCTGAAATACAAATCTTGAGAGTCGAGTTAGCTTGACCTTTTTATTTCCTAAACTAATAAAAAACGAGGAAAATTAACTGAAAGTACGAGATTTATTTTTATTTCTTTATTTTATCAAAAACACTTTATTTTTATAATTAAACTTATTTATTTTATCCAAAATCAACCCGTAAATCACGCTAAAAGATAGGGGTAAAATACCCCTATCAAACCTCCTCGGACTTTAAAGTTTTACTTGTCCTCAAGTAAAAGAAATCGAAAGACAAGGGATTGAGAAAATTAAGAAACAAACCGAAGGTTGGTTTTGCCAAGTGCGTGATTTCAAAGTTATGGTTTTGTGCAAAGGTTTTGGTAAGTACCTACGCAAACAATTGAGTACGAAACTTGTTTGAAACCTCCATGATTAAGATTTAATAGGCAATATTAACGGGGGTTGATTATCTTTTGAGAACCCGATAGTACCTCACCAAGGGATTTCGCTCTTACGCTCAATTTTAGGTGGGTCGGTGTTTTAGCACTCTTCTTTGCACTTACTCGAGATCATATCGAATTTGCACTTTCATCCGGGTTTTTCCTCCTAAAATATGGTTAGGCAATATTAAAAATGAACCCGGAGGGGGGTTGTAATGTGGGTGGCTTTTTTAGTGGTTAGTTTAAAGGAACTCGAGTTCAAAAATACCGTTTTGTGATTGCACCGTATCATTGTTTATTTCGGCCTTGGCGAATTTTACAAAATATACTTCAAAATTGCTCGGGTGGAGCTTGAGAATGCCTTTTTATTTTTATTGTATCTTTTGTTTTGATAGAGGCACAAAAACAATATTTTGAGAACTTATGGTGCTCATTTGCTAAGGCCGTGACTTATTTCGGGTAATTCGGGTGCACTTTGATTATGTCGGTAATTGAACAAGAGGAAAAAGGGTTAAATGTTAAGAGGGTATTAACAAAAAAATTGGTTAATAGGCTCGAGGGGGTTTCCTAATGTTCAATGAAAACGAGAAAAATAAATTAAGAAAAATTAGCCTAAGTGAGTTCGGTTTATCATCTATTGCCTTTTTACCACAAATAAGTGTACTTAACCCGGTATTGGATGCAAATTCTATGAGTCGAGTGAAGTCAAAGCTCTCGAAAAATTGTGAAAGAATTAGAGTTCTCGTACGAACTCTTTTAGGCTCAAGAATACCTCACAAAGATTCGGGTTTAAATTGTGTACTATCAAGTTTTCACTAAATTCTCAACTATCCCGTTTTTATTGCCTTTTTAAAGTTTATTATGGAGATGACTTTTGGGTTAAGACTCAATGTCTTAGTTTAGTACTAATCCCAAGTTTTGCACAAATTCCCTAACTTTAAGATCAAGACTAAAATCTCTTAATTGAACCATTCCTTTATGTTCCGACGCTTTTATTTTTTTATGACAAATAACGGAACTTTAATTAATTTCCGAAGGAGGGATAGCGTGTCGGAAAAATTTAAAAGAGTCAATAAATTAGTTTAATTATTTTGTTGTTATTAAATTTTTATTTTTGTTTTTGGTAGTGCAAAACAAACTAAAAGTGCGGGGTTGCACGGCCCTCCGCGTTATTTAAAATGACGCCTATTCCAAGGGCGTCGCCAAAAGAAGTTAAAACAAAAACAAAAATAAAATAAAGGTAAGGAAGGAAAAGAAGACCCTTAGTGGTCAGGTGCCCTACGCGAGGCGTGCCCAGGGGGGCGCTCCGCGTAGGGTAGCATTTTTAATGCGTTTTGAGTCAGAGACTCAAATACGCGGGGCGCAATAGAGGGGGCGCCCCGCGTAAGGTAGGATTTTTATCGTTTTTGGAGACAGAGACTTAAATACGCGGGGCGCAGGAACAGGGCGCCCCGCGTGTTTGAGTTTCTGAACTTTTTTTAAGCATAAAAATGATGGGCACGCGGGGCGTACCATGGGGTACGCCCTGCGTGGTGTTATTCTTAACAATAAAAACGAAAATAACGAAAGTACAAAACACAAACGGAACTTAACGATTTAATTAAAAACAACAGCGTACATTAAAACACAAAACAACATAGGAAATAACAAAAGACAATACATAAAGAAAAGAGAAAGAAAAATGGAAACTATTGTGGTGGAGGCGGATTTCCGTGGAGGTTGAAGTATGAGGCGAAGGAGTTGGTGAGGGCATCAAAGCGAGCATCGAGATGAACCCGATCCTCCCATTGTTGTGCTTCGATGGAGTCGAAGCGGGTGTTGAGGGTGGCGAATTGGGAGTCATAATGAACCCGGTCCCGGCGTTGGTTATCCTCTAAGATATCCAACCGAGCATAGATGGCATTGAAGTCATGGTTAGGCGGAGGACTGAAATTGAGGCCCATATCCGAATCCGAACCTTCCTCCTCGTGAGAGCGAGCCGCCCCCGAGGTTTCACCCGGGCCCGAGGTGGAGCGCTTAAGGGATTTGAAGGAATTTTTCTCCATGGGCCGAGGCAAAAGGCTTGGGAGGCGAGCAAGGGTAGCCTCGCCAAGAGCGGAAGTGGCGAAAAGAGTGACTAGATGGCCCAACCCGATCTTGCCCCGCTTTCGGGTGGAGATGTGGTGGAGTTGGACGGCCACAAGATAGGAGAGGTCATAGGCACGGTTGTTGACACAACAATAGAGTGCCAAAAGTTGATCCTTGTTGACTTTGGTGGATTCCGACTTCCCCGAAAAGTAGATGGAGATGAAGCGGTGGAGAAGTTGGAGGATTGGATCACGAATGAGAGAGGGGCGGAGGTTGGAGACATCATAATCTTCGGACCCGGTGATGGAGGTCCAAAAATCACGAGCGGAAACATCCTCGGGCCAATGGGAGATACCATCTTCCGCTTGTTTGGTGAAGTGATTGCGGAGCCATTGGGTATCAATGGTGAAGGGGTGGTTGTGAATGCGGAAATTGAAGAGGGCGGCACTGGGGACGTTGTTAGAGGTGAGGGTGGTGTAGAACTCCAAAACTAAGGAGGGGTAAACGTGGTGCCGTGCAAGAAAGTGATCGTACCAAGAAAGGGCACGGAGGCACTCCACGAAAGCCCCGCCAAGGCCGAAGCGGTCAAGAGTGTTCCGCTCAATGTACGGAAGTTCCATAAAGTGGGCGGCGGAAAGTGTTTGATAGTGCTCGGCCTCCCCCTCGGTTAGGAGATGAAAAGGAGCCCGGTGTAGGCGGGTAAGTGGTGGTGTGCCCTCCCGTTCGGGTGGCTGTTGTGGTTGGTTTTGGGTGCGGGAGGAGCGAGTGGTGCGAGCTCGACGAGCTTGCATTTATTGGTCGAGGGGAGTGTTAACGGCTGCTCGTTTGCTTTGGGTCATGATTGTATGAGGAAGAAGGGAGAAGGAATGAGTGGGAGATGAGTGTTGTGAAGAGTTGGGGTAGTTGTGAGGAAGGAAAGGGGGAAAAAGGGAAGATATATATAGGGGAGAAGTGGGGAATCCAAGCAAAGCTTGGATTCCCAGAGGGGTACGCGGGGCGTAAAGGGGCCACGCCACGCGTATCCTTCCCCCTGATGTTATTTTGCGCAAGAATGGTGAGATACGTGCGGCGTAAATAGGGTTACGCCACGCGTATCTGACCTCCTGTTCCTTTTTTATGACAAAAAAAAAGGCGGAGACGCGGGGCGTAAATGGGGTTATGCCCCGCGTATGAGGATGGAAGATGAAGGACTTTTTGTGGTTTTTGGTAATTTTCTGATTTTTTGACTTTTGGATTTATGAATGTTTAATGATTTTTAATTGATTTTATGATTTTTATGTTTTATTTATGACTCTTTTTAATTTTTATTAATTTATAATTAAGGAGGTAGTTAATGGAAATTTATTATGGAGGGAAGTTGAAAATTTGAATTTGGAAAGATGGAAGTTGATTGGATGGAAAGGAAGGTGGAGTGTGGAAGTGGAAAAGGTGTATGGGGAAGATGAGTGATGGGAAGTTTGAGGGAAAGGGAGTTGTCATGGGGAGTTGTAATTCACAACTCCCCGAGGATACGCGGGGCGTGCCCTGGGGTACGTCCCGCGTGTCCTCCCACGTGGCGTTTATTCAAAAAGTGCCGAAAATTAAAGCGTACGCGGGGCGTGGTAGGAGAGACGCCCCACGTACCGTGTCTTTTATTGTGAATGAGGATCAGACACGTAGATACGCGGGACGTATAGGTGCGTACGCCCCGCGTGTCATAAAATTTTGGATTAAAAGGGATTTATTTTTTTCTTTTGATTTTATAAAAATAAAAGAAAATAGGAGACAATAAAATAAAGTAAAAATGAAGATGAAAATAAAATAACAATAATGCAGAATAAAGAAAAGAGATAACGTTTATAATACATATAGACAAGTGGTTCCAGAAACTCAAACCGGTGCTACGTTTTGAGTCGAAGTAGCTCGACTTTGAACTTCCTCCTAGGTGTATGCTTCCATTCGCGCTAGGAATTCAAATTCTTGAATAAACAACCCGTGCCTGCAAAACAGATTGTTCGCTTCAAAAGAATTTGACAAAAACCAAAAACTATATGTACAGAAATTATCGAAGAGTTTAGTTTGCTCCCTATTTGACTCCTTTGGTAGTTCAAAAGGAGCGAAATGTTCCGAGGTAGAAGGAACCTCCGACTCTTCTAGCTTTAGATTTGTTTCCATGGGTCCACACACAACCGGCTCATCGATGTCCGTTTCCTCACAACTGAGACGACTTTTATTCTTTGGGGAATCCTTTTGAGAAAATCCGATTAACTCGAACTTCCCATTTTGGCAAACTGAATTGGACTTTCGACTTGATTCGTCCACGGCGGAATCACGAGGAGACTTCAATCTGGCCCATAGATTTCCTATTTCCCTCAAATATGTCTCAGTATTAGATAATCCTTCATGAATGCCTTTAAGCAAAGAGTCTACGACATCGAATTGCGAGGTTGAGTGTGGGCATTCGTCATTCATGCGGTCGTCCCACCGATGACGACTATGAAGTATTATACCCTGAAACAAATCATTAGTAACAACATAGAACGAAATAAATTATTCACAAAAAGAGAAAATAATATTTACAAATGCTTAAACTAACAATAAAACGTTTTTGTCTAATATTGCAAGATATTATAAATCCCCGGCAACGGCGCCAAAAACTTGATGGGCGTAGGATCTAGGTGTGTAGAGCTTTTCTAATGACGACTTAAATGTGTATTGCGGTGAATGTGCTATGAATATGGATGTGATCTTTTAAATGTTCTCAGCTCTACTAGACACTACAACTATTTAGGGGCAAGTGTACCCCGTCGTATCAAGTAATAATCCGGTTAAGACCGGGTATCGAATCCACGGGATTTATAACTGCAAGTATTAGACGACTCGGTTTTATACGTTATCTAAGCGGTGAATACTTTGAGTTGGTGTGGGACGCAACTACAAACTACTCCTAACCTATTGGTGACACAAATTTATGTAATGGAAAACTCCACGGAGTGATATGGGTGACGATAAGTTATAAATATAATATGCAATAACTCCGAATATATTCGGTTGACGATTTACTCTTGCAAAGAGGACTACGTGTAGTTCGACCGACCCGTGAAGTACTTAGACTACGTGGTTCCTAGTCAAGGCGTGTCTAATGCTGGGGATCAGAAACTAGGGCCCGTAAGTTCCGTGGCTTGTCAATTCCTACGGTTTCCGGTTTGTCACTTCCGGTAAGGCAACACCTATATGAATCCCTAAAGGTAGCCCGAATGGCGTCGGAAATCGCGTTCCCCTATACAATAGTCAATTATGAGTATCAAAACAAGCAATAAACATCAACACGTATACAGAAACGGAAATTGCAAATCATATATTATAAATATGGAGAGTAAGAATATAGAATACAACCAAGCCTAGTACATAGGATGAGATCAAAGCTAATTAGCAAGTAAAGAGGGAAGAATCGGCCCTCGGAACTAGCCAACCAGACTCAAGGCCGTCTCTTAGGACTTGGAGGTGGAACTCTCGAGCTTGGTGACAGACGATGGAGCGGAACGTTGGTGGAATGCCGGAATAACCGAACAAGCTCTCGAGGTGGGAGAGTTTTATTACATAAACTGAATCTATACTACAAAACTACACAACAACTATCTAAAAGAAGCAAAATGTAGCTATGTACAAGGTGTATATGGTAGAGGGTAGAAGGTGATGAAGGTGTCGAAATGAGTGCTAGTCACTCTTATTTATACATCAAGCTAGGGACACAAATGTAACTTCACAAGGTGCAAGTATGGAGCAACATCATTGAGTGCAGAAATCCCATAGTACGCCCCGCGTATGGTGATACACGCCCCGCGTATATGCCCATTCCGTCAGAAATCTCCTGCATGTGGACCAATTCCGTGTCTAATTGTCTCAAACACGCCCTGCGTAGCTGAAGTACGCCCCGCGTGTTTGAGTCTCTGAAGTTTTATTGCTTGAATTGGAGCTTTTACGCCGTGCGTAGCTGAAGTACGCCCCGCGTATGGAGAGTTGACTCCGGGAGACAATGCAGTCTGACTTTCAGGATTAGGCCAATTATTTCCGACATGTGTCATACGCCTCGTGTAAGGTGTCATACGCCCCGCGTATGCTGAGTCAGTTCTACGTGGTGTCTGCGGATAAGGCAATTATTTCTGACACCGTGTTTTACGCCCCGCGTAAGGGATGTTACGCCCCGCGTATGGAGTGGATTTTTGCTCCTTTCTCGTACCTGAAATACAAATCTTGAGAGTCGAGTTAGCTTGACGTTTTTATTTCCTAAACTAATAAAAAACGAGGAAAATTAACTGAAAGTACGAGATTTATTTTTATTTCTTTATTTTATCAAAAAAACTTTATTTTTATAATTAAACTTATTTATTTTATCCAAAATAAACCCGTAAATCACGCTAAAAGATAGGGGTAAAATACCCCTATCATCAACCACTGAAGCTGAGTACATTGCTGCTGGAAGCTGTGTTGCTCAAGTCCTATGGATTAAGCAACATCTTGAAGATTATGGCGTTCAGACTAAAACAATTGAAGTCAAATGTGACAACAAGAGTGCCATTGACTTATCAAAGAACCCAATCCAGCACAGTAGGATGAAGCATGTCAGCATAAGACATCACTTCATCAGAGATCATGTACTCAAGAAAGAGATCAAGCTGACCTATGTCCCAATGGATGAGCAGCTTGCTGATATCTTCACAAAGCCACTGGCTCGTGAGCAATTCAACATACTTAGAGAAGCCATTGGTATGTTTAATCCTCTTCAATAAATTCCAAGTATAATATGTGATATATGCATGCTGAGTGAATTACCATGCTGAATGATTTATGCTAAATTAGTAACTATCACATGCTGGGTAAATATACATGCTGAGTGTTTATCTTAAATTGAGTGATTAAACACACGAATTATCCCTTGCGCAACACTGACTACTCAAAACCTTAAACGTTTGAAATTCTTAACACTGAGTAAACATCCGTTGCAAAACTTAATGCAAAACACGCGAATTGAATAGCCACCTAGGATGATGTAAGCGCAATAATTAGAAAATACACGCGCCGAATGTGTCATAAATGCCAGAATATTTGTCGATTGAGTATCTCGAGGTCAAATGGCCACCTCAACGATTAGGATCAATTCGAGACCTCTATAAATAGTGGACGATTTCCCACTCTTACCTCTTTACGCTTAGAAATCTCTGGTATTCCTATCTTCTCTCTAAAAATTCCCAAACTTCCCAAACTTCTCTGAGAATCATGACAAAAGTTTCTCTGAATATCTCCGGTTCCGGTAACTCTGATAACCGCTCCAATGAAAATCCTTCATCTCCTGCCCAGCGTGACCACTCTAAGGTCACTACGCCGAGCAAGCAAACCAAAGCTGACCAAACTGTCTCTTCAAAGGGAAAACAGCAAAAGGACAAGGGCAAGAAGATCGTGGAACGCACCTACTCTCCGGTCTACGAGAGTGTGAGGGGGTATAAGGTTGACCACTCTATATGGTTTTCAAAGGGTTTTGTGGAAGCTGAGCAACCCTTCTGTGAGTGGATCAAAAACAACGGCTGGACGGAGCTGTTCTCAATTCGCGAACATACCTATCCTGAGTTAGTGAAGGAATTCTATACTAACCTAAAAGTTGCGGATGATAATTGGGACTGTATGGTCACCCAGGTTCGAGGGAAGGATATCTTCATCAACCCCGCTTATCTTGCCTCACTACTCAAACTGAAAAACGAAGGAGCAATACTTCGTAAATCTGGTGACCAAGATAAAACCAACTACTCCGCTGAGTTCTGTAAACCTCCTGGTCATGTAGGAGAAATTTCGAGTACCTCCATGGGTCGGAATCAAAAGATGGCCCACTACATACTGACCAATTTTCTCTACCCCAAAATCAACTGCACCAACTCAGCGACAAATTTTGAGCAGTGCTTCATCTGGCACATGCTGACCTACACGCCGATAAACATGCCTGTCTTCATAATCAGTGGGTTTCAAAGAAGCACTGGAACCCTTAGGTTAGGCTCCATAATCACCAGAATCCTTAAAGACCACAAGGTGAGCTTACTTGAGGAAATCCACACAATAGGCACTGAGATAACTGCAGCTGCACTGTTTGGTCTATTCTACGGTCAACCTATTGTGCCCAAGAAAGGGAAAGGGGCCGCTGTCCAGGAAACTGAGGGGATGGTGACTCGAAAGGGAAGAACAGAAAGAAAGAGGAAAGCTGTGCAAAGCACCTCTAAAGAAGCTGTCTCTGCACCAAAGAAGCTTAAATTTATATCCATAGGAACTAAGCCTCAACCTCAACAAGGTTAGGATGGACCTAGGTCAGCTGAGAAAAGACCAAGGCAAGCTGAGCCTGAGGTAGAAGAAATAGAGGATGTTGATGAGCAACCATTAAGAAAGAAGAAGAAAATCTCTTCTGAATTAAGTCCTATCGATGCCCTTCCAACTGACGTTGTCATTCCTCCTAACTAACATTATGTACAGAGTCAAGACATTGACACTGAACAACAGTCAGAAAAAGAGGAAGAACAAGACCAATTGGGTGGTCAGTTTGAAGAAGAGGAAGAACAAGACCAATTGGGTGGTCAGTTTGAAGAAGAAGAAGAACTGGGTGGTCAGTTCGATGATGAGGTAATAGTGGAGGATGAGCATGATGAGCCATCAGACGTTGACCAATATGGCACAATCTACACTGAAGAGATTGAAGAAGAAGACGCTGAGCCAACGGCAAATCATCTCGTTGTTCAAAGGGAAACTTCACCTACTGACTCTATTGAGTCCATTCCTGTTGACCCTACTCCTCCAAAGCTAAAGAGACTAAGAAGACTTAAGAAGAAGAAGGCATATCGAGCCCCTGACATTGACCTCATGGGTGACTCACCGCTGAGGGATGAGATCACTGACCTAACAGAAGTACACCTTAAGTTCTTCTCTAATCCTCCTGAGTCTCAACCAGAGCAACAAGAAAATCAAGCCTCTGTTTCTCAGTCGAAGGAACATGCCAACTTAACTGCTTCCCCCAGCCAAAATCATGTCAAGCAAGTGCTCGAAGATCCTGCTCCTCAACATGTTGAGCAAGCTAAGGAATTACCTACTCAGGTGAACACTGAACTTCCTCAACTTCCAACACCTAGTCAGCTTCAGCCTGACCCTGAGCAAGTAACACATTCTGCCGATCCTCCTCTTCCACAAATCCAAGTGCAGAATCTACTCCAGTCAGCTTCTACTGGAAATCTTAATTCAAGACCAGCCGCTGATTATGCTGGCACTTCTATTGATGAGCAGAACCAAACACCGCCTCCATTCGGTTCTACTCCTCTTCCGGCATCTGGGCCAACAAATGATGGATCATTCAATTATCTTACTGCCTCTGAGTCTGGTCGAAGAATTTTTGACTCAACTCACGCTCTGCTCCAGGACCTCCATCAAACAAGTACCAATGTCGCTGGGTCAGTTACTGTTGAGCCAACTCAGCTTTCGTCTGTCACTCAGCTTCTTATAGAGATCAAAGGTCTGAAGGATCTTCTGAGTGTCATGACTTCATTACAGTCTCAACAGCCTAGGCAGGAATCTATAACGAAGCTGGACGAACTCCAGCTGACCATGGTTAATCATATGAACTCTCTACAGGGTCAACTTCATCAATTGTCAGCTGCGAACACAATGTATGCAACTTCTACCGAAGTTCATCAACTCTTCAACCAGCTTCACACTGAGCAAGAGAAAACCAATCACCAACTCTCTTCCTCCTCCCAATGCTCCATTGAGCAAATTAGCGAGGCTGTGCGTCTGCTAAACTTAAGCAAGGAAGAGATGGAAACTGACCAGCTCAAAACAAACGAAATCCTGAAGTACTTTCGAGTTACTTTCAACCACGTGCGACACACCAATGCTCAGTGTCAGTATTTTGATTCGTCTTTGCTGAAGATGTTTCATCAAGCATTTGCAATGCTCACTGACAGTATACACTGGGTTGGAAAGTCTCAAGCATATATTCTGAGTATGCTGAGTGCTGCAGATATCAGGATTCCACGAGCTATTTTGGATGATGGTGTTCCCATTTTTGACGGCATAAATACCAGCACACGAAAGCTAAAGGCATGCTCTAAACGCCTAACTCTAGCTGCCATTAAAGACACTTTCATTCCTCCTCCTACTAATGGTGGCAAAACGGGGGAGAAAGTACAAGCTCAAAGAACCCAACATTCAGAAGAAGCTTAAGGTAGTCAGCAAAAACAAAAGGGAAAGGGTAAAACTAAAGAGCATGAAGCCCAACTCAACTACAAGAAGAAATAGCTTGACTAGGATTGACTAGATTTCATTTTGTTAAAACTTGTAGTCTTTCCCTTTTGTATTTTTATAGTGCTGACCACCTGAATACAAAACTATGCATGCATCTATCCTTTTAAAATTAACCAATCTTATGTGATGCTTACTTATGTTTTGTATTGAATAGTTAAACGCATCTTCACTAAATCAATTGTGTTATTTGTCTACATTCCTTTATGATTGTATGTTGTGTTGATCAATATGTTGACCTCTTTTATATGTCTTCTTAAACACATTGAACAAAGAAATACTCAGCGCTCTCTGATATCTAAATCTTCCGCATAAACTGAGTTAAAAAGAATATGTTCCATGAGCTGACCTAATTCCGGAAACTGACCTTAGACATACTTGATTAAACCTTGAAATGTTTAAAGTAAATCCAAGTCAGCCGCTCAACCCTTACGGGGGAGCATACTGAGTAATATAAGGTCAACTATCATGGGGGAGCTCAACACTGAGTTCTTGACTGAATATTTTTGCCAACATCAAAATGGGGGAGTTTGTTGAAACACCTTTCCACATGATTTTGATTTGACAAAATTATTTAAGTAAATTGATAAAAAATATTCTAACACATTAAATTTAAATGCTTTGATTTATTCATACTAATGTGTTTGTTCAATGTTGAGTTTATTGATTTATAAGACATTAAGATTAAAAGTCCAAAAGCCCATAAGTGGAAGTCAAGCCCAAGTCAACATATCAAGACATCACGGCCCAAGATACAAAACGCGGTCGTTTTGTACAAAGCACAAGCTCAGCATGAAGAAGTATCGAGAAGCCTTCTCTCAATTGCTTCAAGATGAAGCTGCTGAGTGTGTCGACAAGAAGTACAAGACAGCGGCAGACAAAGAACCAACTTCTAGACAAAGTATTTCTACTTTGGGTAAAGTTCAGAAGGCGCAGGAAGCTGTCTGGAAGACTTTGCCAAAAATGTCGAAACATTCTGTTTGCCAGACGAAAAGCTGTCGAGCACTGCCGTGGACAGAAGATGCAAGAATCTCATTGGCCAACGACACTGAGCACGTACTGAGTGACAACGATAGGAAGCCGTTTCCCTCCAACGGTTATTTCGAAATTCGAAATTACCGGTGCCTCAAGTGTCACTATAAATAAGCCTCTCATTTGATTCATTCGATGCAGATCTTCAATATGCCGAAACGTTGTCCAAATTCATACACGAAGTTCTGTGAGAAAAGCAAAGAAAAAACCTTACACTAATTTCCATATTATTGTGTAAAAGTCTAGAGTGATTTTCAATCATCTAAAGTGTCTTAGCAATTGTTGTTTAGGACAAACAATTTATCATTTCTAGAAGAATAGAAAGGAGAGGCTGAGTACTCGGTTATAGTACTCAGCGGTAGACATAGGAGTGAGTAGAGGTATAGAGGAAGGTACTCTTGTATACTCAGCTTCTATTGTAAAAGGTTTCGTGCTCTACCTTTAAAGAGCTCAGTAGAGAATTCAAAAAGCTCGGACGAGTTTCGGGGACTGGACGTAGGCGGAGAGGCCGAACCAGGATATGTCTGCTGAGTAACATATTTTTAACCCTTAACTCCTTTACATATTGCTTGCTATAAAACTGACTAAGTAACGAACTCACGCTGAGTTGAGTGCACTAAGAAGCTGAGTTCAGGAATAGACTCTAAGTGCTATCTCCTGACTCAAGGAAATAAATAGACTTAGTCACAAGTTGACTAAGCTTGTATCTTAGAATTACTTAGCGCCGCTGTGTAAACCTTTTCTTAAGAAAAGAAGTCAGCCTAAACGGACAAAATTTTAAATAGTTCCTATCCCCCCCTTGGAACTAAACTTGTCATGTTATAAGGGACAAACAGAACTTTGGACCCATTTAGGAGTTATTTAACTCCTACTACAACTACAATGTTGATTTGTTGTCAAGATTGGTTGAGAACTTCAATTCAAGTTTTCAAGTATGAAGAATAACTTGAAGATCTCGAAGCTATCGAAGATGGTAATATTTACTTAGAAAATATTCCATATTTGTTATCTTATTTGAATATTTGTGAATATGAATTTGTTTTCCAACATGTTAACTAAATAATTGTTATTTGATTTTGTAGAAATTAGTTTAAATCCTAAAGTTGCAACATATCTTGTATCTATATTTCAATTGGATTTTTAAGTTCTTTTTAATGTAAAGTAACATTTGGAGGAAGCAAATGGTTTTAGAACTCAAGTTAGCCGATTCTAGATTTTGTTATTTAGCATTTCGGTTCACGAATTACTTTATTTAGGTTGAAATCAATATTTGGTATTATAAACACATATTATTTATTTTGATTAAGAATTTATATATTTATTATCTTGTATATTATATTTTTAATTTATTTTTGGTTAAAGTATAGGTACTGTACTGGACTAAAACCGAATCCTCGAATCTTCGAATTGGATCGGACCAAAATTTTCAATCCAATCCTGGAGATTCATTTTTAGAAATCCCCGAGGTTCAATACAATCTCGAAGATTCTTGAATCCCCAAACTGAACCGAACTGTGCTCACCCCCAATCTCAATAGAGGGTGCTTGGAAGAGTGCTTAGTGATGTAGCAATAGCTTTGGCAATTTTTGAAGAGCGCATCTATTGGAGGAGAACTTCTACAGTGGATCGGGTGCAATGGACTCAGCCAATGAAAAGAGAGAAGCATGCTACAACATTGGAAGATGATTGGTATAAGAAAAGAAAGTGCATACTTGTCATATTTCTATTGGCAAGGTCCAATGAACCATGACCATATTAGAATTTCTCCTATTGGAGTGATGGGGAGTGCTTGAAATTGTCAAGCAATACCACTTTTTGGCAACCTTCTAGCAAGAGTGCTTAACTTTTCTTTTTTATATAAAAAATGATTTAGTTGTCTACTATTAAGTCCATTTTTTTTACAACATTTAAGATGAAAATAGATTATATGTAAAGTAATGGTTTATGGGATCATTGTGATAACTTTTAAAATTGCTAACGATTAGAGCGTTTCTTAACAAAAATTAACAAAAGTAAGATCGATGATTTAGAAAATAAAATATTATATTTTAATATGATGTTTTAATTTTGGACCATATTTATAACAATCTCTATTGGAGATGTTTCGACCGAAACCATCAGTTTTTTGTATTTAAAACGGAAACTGAAATCGAAAATCGAAACCATCGTATATAAACCTAGACCGAAACCATCAGAAGTTAGAATAAAAATTTGAGTAAGAAAATACTGATAGTTTGAGATTAAAAATCCGCCGGAACAATCCGTTACCGTCAAATTTGTCACATATTCTGCAAATAAAGAAACTAATGACAGATATATTATGTTTACCGACAGAAATTTCATCAGCAAATCTAATTTTTCCCAAATCATCCGAAAAATCTTTTGATACTTCGAATTAGAAAAATTCTGATTCGACTAAAAACTGATAAGTTATTTTTCTTGCTCATCTTTGTTCCTCTTCTCCTCTTCTGCTGCTCGTTCCTTCGCTTATGTTTCGCAATCCCTTCTGCTCTCGCTTTAGGAGGACCATTTCGTCTTTTCACAACCTCCTCTTCTTCTTCAACCTCTTCAGATATTATCAGTTCTTCGTTAATTACCATTTTTTCTTTCCGCCTCCTAATTTCCTTCAATTTCGATAGCGCAAAGTTTCTAGTTTCCTCGGCAGCAAGTTTCTGTTCAACAGACACAGAAATCCTCCACTCTGCAAGTGCTTCTTCTTCTTTTACTCTTCGTTTCAACGCATAAAACTCCCCTTGACCGATCCGAACAACACTATTTTCCATCTCCGAACTCTTGATCTGACTCAGTGCCTCTTCCATGGATGCTTCGTAAGCTTCTGTTTCCATCTTAATCGCTTGAAGCGTGAGAAGGAAAGTTCGCAGAGTCTGCCTTTTCATTCTCAGGTTTTGTTTCAGTTTCGATTTTGCTTTTCGCTCTTTCTCTGTGCTCAGATTGAGTAGTTCTAATTCGCTGTGTTTTTTGTTTGTTTCATCGATAATTTGCTTGATCTTCGCTTCTTCCTCCGATTTGGTTGCGATTTCAGAAGTGGAAGCATTGAGTTGCGATTCTAGCTCTGTGATTACCATATTCAACATAGAGATTCGGTTTTTAGAGTTTGCTAGATCTGTTTGAAGTTTTTCGAGCTCATCGATTAGAGGCTTGGAATCTAACCAGGATTGCATCGCATTGTCCTTAGCTCTATATATTTCTTCTCTCAGAGCAATCAATTCCGCCGTTTTTACCTCATCATTATAGGTTTCTTCCATGATCGATTCAAATAAAGCTTTTCTGTATTGCTTTGTTCCTCAACAAAATTAAAGCATATATTATATATATTATAGCTCATTCTTGTCTATAGTTAGGTCTTACTGGTTTTTCTTGTGGGCATCATATTAATTAAATCATTAATTGAAAAGTCAAATGATTGTTTTCTCCAACCCCGTATGATATGTAAGGAATTGTAGTAGTTGTTGTTACTATGTTGATGTACAGTGTCTGCGGCAGGGTCTGCTTTTATCGCAGATTCCGAGTCTAATTTCTGTCATTATAGAGAAAGCCAAGGATTCAAAAAATACTAACATTTAGACTTAAAAACAATTTTACCAAGTTTGGTCAATGCAATGCAAGAAATTATTCATCTAATTAAGAGAGAAATTCAAACATCGAACCAATTGAATGCAGAGGTTCCTTTAATTACCAACCAACTATGCAAACTTAATTTTATGTCATATAATTATGTCTTATATTATAAGTACTAATTTTAACTATCTCGAGGGTTGTTCGGGACTGAACCACTGTTTCTCAAAGGTGTTCCGAAGGGTAAGAGGGTCGGCCGACCCTCCCCGCTCCCTCTGAATCCGTCCTTGGTTGTTCCATATATGTATTAAATGGATTGGATTGAGTTGGGTTGTTCCTTCCATATATTAGTTCGCTCCCATATATTTTCAATCACTTTTTTTTTTTTTTTTTTTGAAAGAAAAGGCAATATTATTGGCTAATATCAGCAAAAAGAATAGAGGACAAAAAATGAGGGGCAAAATGCCACTCACTATGGTGAGACACAGAACTAACTGCTCGACCTAGACAGTGAGCAGCACAGTTCGCTGACCGTTTAACAAAAGAGATAGATACATCATCTAGTTCTTGAATCAACAAAATACAATCAGAAATCACTTCAGAAAAATATGAAATCGAATGATGACGTTCCTTAATTGCAAGAACAACTGACAAACAATCAGAACGGATCTCCACCTTCTTTAAACCACTTCCTTTGATCCATGAAAGGGCTTCTTTAACAGCCATAGCCTCAGCTAGAACAGGTTCAAAACATCCATTCAAACCACCATGACAGGCAAATAAGCACAAACCCAAATGATCCCTCAAAATAAACGCATAGGAACAGTAACCTTCATCATGAAATAAACCAGCATCAACATTGCAGGCAATCTGATTAGAACCGGGACGTACCCAATAATCCGGACGACTAATCGAACCAGAAAAACAAGAATATCTCAAGGAAAGAACAATATTCCACTCTTCCAACTCCTTAGAAGCAACACGAATTAAATCCCGAGGTGATAAACCAGATATATACACGTCATATCTGACATGTACGATCAGGATTAAAAATATTTGACGTGACAGTCAATAAACAAGTCAACTAACGGTAAATTATTCCGTTATCTTTTTCCGTTAGACGAGGGCATATTTGATCCTTTATATAAACGTTAGAGGTATATTTGATCTATTTCATACGTTGCTCCTTTACTAAAACCATAGGGGCAAATTTGCTCCTTATCCCAATGTAAGTTTATGGTTCCCAATAACATCCAATTAGAGATGCACATAATAAATAGAAGTGAATGATAGCTATTTTGTTGTCGTACCTAGAAGTGAATGATAGCTATTAAAAATTGGAAATTCATATTTTCTCAAAGTAACTTTAGGATAATTTGGAAAACATTAATAATGGGCCATTGGGCCTGATGATGTGAGGCCCAATGATACTTGTAGCTGTTAGTAGGAGAAGCTATTTGGTGCATCCGATTTTAGCAGAAAATTGGAAACCAAACTCAATGAACGATAGCGTTCTGCGCATTTGGCGCCCTATAAAATCAGCGGGCCTTCCTCCTTCTGTTTTCCCATACTCTGCAATCAGATTTCCTTTAAGCTTGAAATTCTGTGCGACTGGCACCACAATTTTCAGGCTAAGCGTCAGAGATTGCTTCATTTGGACTCGTCGCCCAACTCACATTGTTAAGATGGCCCAGTCATCCTCCATTCCCGACTCCACTTCTAGGTTTTACTCCCTCTTTCTCGGTTTAAGTTAGATTTAATTCTTGTTGGTTCTTTTCGAATTGAATTGGAATTTTGTTATTAATTTAAATGCAGCTCCGCTTCTACAGCTTTGCTTATGCTGAGATTATTCTAGTTCGTCATGGTGAAACGGAGTGGAATGCTGATGGAAGGATTCAGGTATTTGTTCATATGTTTCCTGGTTGTCATTTCTAATTTTTCGAGAATCGAACCTACGCTAACGCCTACGGATAAACCCCTTTTTTCGAATCTCGTAATTCCATAAATATGGAAGAAGATAAAGATGTTCCGATACTCGAAACCATGCCACTGTAGTTGAGATGATGGTGTATTTAGATCGAGTAACCCGAGGTTTCCATTTCCTAACTATGTACGGAACTAATTACCACCTCTGGGCTTGAATCCAGCACTCCTCCTTAATGCCTCTTTGTTGGTTCTAGACAAAGACTTCAGTGAAGGAACGGAGGAAGTAAGACAATGTAGTCTGAGTTTAGTGTAATTCCTGTGTTCTTTCAGCAACCTTGAGTGGGACATTTCGATTGCTAAACTATGGCAAATCATAAGTAAATAAAACACTTAGGGGCGTTTGGTTCGCCAGAGGGTAACTTAAAGTAATCAAGAAAGAGAAACAAGAGAAAGGGAAAAAATGACCTTGAATTCCCCCATCTTTGATATGTTCCGGAAAGGGAATGCAGTACCCTAATTACCTTTGTGACTGTTTGGTTCAAATAAGGAATCAATGAGATTAACTTTTTTTCAACCTATATAATTGAAATTTTACATATCAAATTGCTTTATTGTATATGCACATCAGTTAGGATTAATATTATTATCACAATTTGATGTGAGAATACAGCACCACTTTCCTCTTTTGCTCCAGTTTTTTTCTAAGTTTTCATCTCCTCCTTCCTTGTCCAATTAACATCTACTTTAATATAGAACCCATCTAATTGACATCTACTTTACATGGCTTTAGCTTGTACATGGTACGTGGCTGTACAGAGAAGACGTAAATGGCTTATGTTCTGTCAGAAATTCAAATTCAAATTTAAATAAGAAGTTCAAATTCAATGTTTGAAGAACTGAGCAGCGATTAGAATGAATTTAAGAAATTTATCCAACTAAATCAAATAAAAAAACACAACCGTAAAACATAAACAGAGGCAAAAATAAAGCCATCAAATTATGTGATTTTGCAGAAATACAAAGGGAGAAGAGGAGAGAGAAAGAAATGGAGGAAGAGGGAGAGAGAACGACAGAGTGAGGAACGACCGGTGCAGGAGAACAAGAACTGGTCAACATTGAAGGATGGACGGATGGACAGGAGAAAGGCTCTGGAGACTGGATTGCAACACGGGTGAGCTTTGTGGGAGACAGAAAATTGATAAGAGAGGAAGGGAAGGAAAGGGAATACAAAACCCAAGGGGGGTTGGGGTAATGAGTTTAGGAGAGTTTGGGTTCTACCAAAAACTAAAAGTAGCTAAAGGGTTTCATTGATTTGTTCAAACAAACACTAACAAAGGGAATTATATCTTCCCTTACCCTTTCCTGAAACCCCCTAACCAAACGCCCCCTTAGGGTGTATACGCATTATACAATATCATTGTTTTTGGGAATTGCAACATAGAGCTGGTTCAAATCCTCCTTTTTGTAAACCTAAGTTCAACCTGTAAAATTGCTTTTTGGATGATAGTGTAATGTTATAATGAACAACAAATTACATGAAACGTAATAAAATCTGTCAATCGATTTTTCGAAGTATGTTTGAACTAACTGGAGCTGTTAGTACTTTGCAGTCTTACTACATAAGAATTTGATTCTTCCTGCGCATCAGTTAGCACTTTTTCAGTTGCTGGTTAAATTTTTTCCTTGTATTTATCTAATGTTAATTTCATAGGGGCATCTTGACGTTGAATTGAATGAAGTTGGGAGACAACAAGCTGTTTCGGTAAGCTATGTGACTTGCACTTGACATTAATGTGCCATTTCTCATCCTAATTGTAGCATATTCTTTTCCTACTTTGAGGTGGCTGATCGGCTTTCCAAGGAGCCTAAAATCTCTGCTGTATATTCTTCTGACTTGAAGCGAGCTCTCGTGACAGCAGAGACCATTGCTGCCAGCTGTGGTGGTCTAGAGGTATCACCCTGGATGCTGGTATTCTGAAAGTTGCATTTTATGTGGTCAGTCACTTTTTTATGTGATTAAATAATAGATGACTTGTATGATAATATAAATATTTGTAGTAATTGCATTCATCATTATCAGTTACCTATGTGCCCTAGATATTCTCATTATCAATTAGTTAGAGCTACAGTTGACAAAACATAAACCTCTTGTAAACAATCTTATTCATTGCATGGGATTGTGATTTTGATTATGTGCTTAACTATCTTTGTCAATCATTCAAGGCTGGCCATATGTTTGTTGCTCTTTGCCCTTTTAGGAAATAAGTGTGTATTTTAAATCATACAGATATTTATTCTTTAATATGACCTAACAAGCAAGAAGACACTATTTTTGTCCATCAGAATTTATTTTTTTCACTTTCAATGTTTCAAAAGAGAGATAAACTCACAGGCATATCGGATACGCTTGCTTCCATGGGTTCATTGTTCATGATTTCAATTGAGACTTTATATTTACGGATTTTCAAACTGTCCCACTTATTATTTTCATGTTAAAATCTTAGGTCAATCAAGATGCAGATTTGCGGGAAAGACATTTAGGATTTCTCCAAGGCCTTGTTCTATCTGAAGCTGCGAAAATTAGTCCCGAAGCTTACCAGAGTTTCTTGTGCAGAAGAGACGATCAAGATATCCCAGTATGTCAACTTACACTTTGTTGCTATATTATACTGCTAGAATTTTTACTTGCACATTGTATGAGCTTAATTTTTTACATGTTTATTAGACAAGTCACTTGAGGATTGATTATTAATTAATGGCACATAACATATAGCAACATCAACGACCCAAGAATAAGAATAAATAATTAAGCGGATGATTCTCAAATACTTATATTTCACTATTATATATGGTTATTAATAATCTGTGGTGAAAAGAAAAAAATACATGTCAATTGGATGTCACATATGCTAAGCCTAGTTGATAAGTGAACGCAACCACAGCACAGAAAGACTTTCGCAAAATGGTTATGGTCTTTTATATACTTGTAGAGCTGTAAATTTCAGAAGAGAGTTCTTATCCTTGAGGATCCCAAGATTATTGGATTTTTTCAGGAGTCAAACTTATCATGTATATCCATCCAATTTCCTTAACCTGTCACTTATTTACAAATCACAAATGGTTATTTGCAAAATTTCCATCAAATCACAACTAATTTGAGATACTGCTCTCTGCTTCAGAATTACACTATATATATACGTTTATTAGGTTAGATTTTTTTCTTCTTCTCTAATATCTGATTGATAACATTGATCAGACTGCCTTGATTTATCCCCACATAGATCCACAAGGGCAACCTAGATTCTCTTCTTGTTGACCAATTTAACACAGCATCCAGTCACTATTTTTGGTATAAGGATCAATAGTCTTACAGTCACAGATCACTATATAGATTTTCATGATCGAGTTTGCTCATGTATGTCTAGTTGGATCTGTTTGGCTAGTTTATTGCACTAGATCTGCTGTATATTTTTTTTCCTGAAGTCCCAAAATCCTCATATATCTTCTAACTTATATCACATAAGAGAACAGAATGTATGGTAGGAAAAGTGCTATAAACCGCTACTAAAGCTTTTGCCTATGCTGCATGGAATTTGAAACAGAAACAGGCATCGGGAAATGATAATTATAAAAAATAGGGTAAGTAATTTATTAGTCCTCTAATTTTTACCTAATACACTGTTTAGTCCCCCTATTTTGAAAAATACATTATAAAGTCCCTAGTTTTTGCCAATATTAACCCTTTGGTCCTTTTGTCTAGTTTTTTTAGACTTGTAACCGTTATATTTTAGCATAAATAGACATATATAAAATAACAGAGTAACATGGTCAACTTGTATTGTACTGTGGTTGTCCTAAAAGCTAAGATATGTTCGGTTAAAAATCTAAAAAAATAGATAAAAGGACCATATGGTTAATATTGGTAAAAGATAGGGACCTTAAATGTGTTTTTCAAAATAGAGGGACTAAACAGTGTGTTAGGTAAAAACTAGGGGACTAATAAATTATTTACCCTAAAAAATATAGGAACAGAAATTTAGGGCGAAATAATAAAAATATAAGGGTTAACTTAAAATTATAAGGATGCATTTGTAGTTTTTTTGTATATAAAATAAGAAAAATTACATGCAAGTTACATAACAGGAAAGAAAAAGGAGGTTTTTTCATTTTGAAAGCTTGAAGGAGATCATCTATAAGCAATTGCTGAATTAATGCAATGTGATTGGCAGATGCTGAACTAAGAAGATTTGATGATGCATCGTCTCATTTTGCAAACACATTGTATTTTAAGAAACGTGACTCAGAATGTAAAGCTTCAATTTTGAAGAGTTTCAGATTTCAAAATGTTTCCGAAACGTGGGAAAATCTTTGCAGTCAGAGTTCCCGTGCAACATAGGCTCTTGCAGTTGGCACTTGGGTAGGTTTTAGCAGTAACTTTTTGTACCAAAAAGAATTAAGTTTTGACTAGATCCTTCCTATTTCTCTGATTATGATATATCAGTACATTTATGCTCAAATATTTGCTCTAGCTTCTAATTCTCACTTCTAACGGTATAGCTATGAAATAATGAGGAAAGAAAACTAGAAAAGCAAAGCATAGAAAAGTGAAACATGGTAGATAATAAATTTGAAAGATCACTATTTCACCTCCAATGTATGCTAGGATCTGGGTTGGAGGCTTCTGCTATGCTAACGAAAAGTAGCAGATATATTAAATAAATTCAATATATAGGCACTGCATGGTTTTGGCATGTCCAAGATATTTTGTTGTGAACTACGACTTGCTCAGACTCGCTTCATCTGCAGGGTGGTGGAGAAAGCCTTGACCAACTTTATCAACGCTGCACATCATCCATACAAAGAATTGCTAGAAAGCATATAGGTATGCTGTCAATGCCCATGCCTTGTCCATTATGGTTTCCAGGAGGATATTTTCTAGAAATTATTACACAAGTTACAGGTGATATTTTCTTATATTGTTGTGTGTTCACATCACAGGAGAGCGAGTAATTGTGGTTACTCATGGCGGCGTCATTAGGGCTTTGTACAGGCGGGCTTGCCCAAATAAAAAGCCTGTTGGAAAAGTATTAAACACATCTATTAATATTTTTCACATATTTGGTGAGAAAAAGTGGACTGTAAAAGTCTGGGGTGATGTTAGCCATCTTAACCAGACTGAGTACCTGGAGTCTGGATTTGGAGGCGACACAACTTCTGGCTAGTTTATTTGTTGCAGGATATTAAAATAATTATTTTTACCATCTGTCGCCTTTGATAAAATGCAAAAGAATCTTTGTTAATGATGTGATGGTCTTCTGAATGGATATAATTGTTTGGACTAAGCTTGTATAATAAATTGAAGAATTGCCAGTTCTTAAAAGTAGACTAATATTTGGTTATTATAGATTTCGTTGTTAATTACTGTGATTGCTAGAGGTTGTATAAGATGCAAAAATGCATTGGTTGAAGATGAATGAAAGAGATGGATTGCCTGCAACTTTTGGCAGCTATTGATGTATTGGCAATTCTCCAAGCTAAAGTGTGACTAGAAATAAGGTATGGTTTTTCATATTTTCACACTTCACTACATAGATTTTTTTGTTTTGTTTTGTGAAGTTAATGCCATGGAGCCATCAAGAAGATCTTACTATTGTCACGTCTCATTCATCATCTCTAAACACCTATCTAGCTCAAAGCCGGTTAAAAAATCGGTAAATAATTTATTAGTCATTTTTTTTACCCAATACATTGTTTAGTACCTATTTTGAAAAACTTGTAAGGTCCCCATCTATTGTTAACCTTTTTGGTCATTCTATCTTTTTTCCTTTTTAGATTTGTAACCGTTTTAGATAGAAAATAACAGAGTAACATGGTTATTTTGTACCGCACTGTGACGGTTCTGAATGCTAAGATATGTTTGGTTAAAAAGACAAAAGGACCAGAAGGTTAATGGTGACAAAAGATATGGGCTTTTATAATGTGTTTTTCAAAATAGGACTAAACAGTGTTACTTAAAAAGACGTGGATTAATAAATATTGTTTTTTTGTCAGTTTTGATGAATTAAGGGTTAAAGCACACAATATCAATTGAATTTTAGTTATCAAAATTTTAGGTATCACTCAACTTTTGAAGTTGGTATAATATTTGACATATAAACAAATACAATAAGTTTAAATTATCTAATAACAAATCTAATATTTGTTAGATTTGTGGTAATTTGTAAAATATTAGGGAAAATTATAAAATTGGGTCAAATGGGAGGTCCATTTACATATTAAATTCATTTACTAATTCTACTACATATCTAGACTGATTTTGTGTGACTTTCCAAAAATACCCCTGACCTTCCCACTTCCACCACTTGCGAATTGCCGCTCTCTCTATCTCCTTGGTTATGCGAAAAGTTGCTCCAACATTAATGATTTCAAGACTTTTGATCTTTCTTCCTTTAAATTGCACGAAATCTGCACCATTTAGTCAAAATCATAATGAATTTCTCTTTTTCATCTCTTGATTCTGCAACTTCCCAACCCTAAAAAACGAGTAAATGGTTTTTCATCTTTTTGTTCGTTGCTTGGTTTCTTTCTTCTTGTTACCATCAAAGAAATGGTTTTTCTACGTTATTTCCTTCGTTCTTTCCATGTTATTATATTGTTATTGTCGCTTTTGGGGATGAAAGGGGCGAAAAATGTAAGTATTTGTTTGTTTTTTCTGCGTTTTTTCATGAATTCACTTCGCAAGTCGATGGTTTCGCTAAGCTTTGCGAAGAGAACGAGCCTGGAAAGTGATGATCTACTTCGTGAATTGATGATTTCGCGAAGTTCTGCGAAGAGAAAGAGTCTGAAACGTATGGATCTACCTCGCGAATCGATTAGTTCGCGAAGTCTGCGAATAGATCCTCACGTTTCAGACCTCGCAGACTTCGCGAAAGCAGCGATATGCGATGTAGATAGTCACATTTCAGACCTCGCAGATTTCGCGAAAAAATTGATATGCGAAGTAAAATCACCTCTTCCCCTGCACATTTACATTCGCATGCTTCACTAATTTTCATTTCGCGAAGCCAAAATCGTCTTTTTTCCTAACTAACACGGTTAATTTGTTCTGTAGATGGTTGAATACGTAACATCCCTTTCTGGAAGGCGGCGTACTGGGCTGCAGGGGAGATGATTTTCCTTCCTGTATAGGGATGAACTTCCCCAAGGTTGACACATTCACTCCTGAAATGATTCGTTAGGAGAGGTTGTGTCAATCTCGGGGTGCACCATGGGACACGTCCATCCTATGGTGCCAATCTTCAAAGTGGACCTAACTTAATCTGGTGCCAATTTTGAAGCGGATGCGTAATCTTGGTACCGGATTAGTTAGTTTCACTTTGAAATGATTAGTTAGTAGAGTTCATTGTGGCAATCTTGTTGTAAGTTTTGATAATGTTATGATTTGAATATTGTTATTGTGGCAATCTTGTTGTAAATTTTGATAATGTTATGATTTTAATGTTCGAATCCGTCGTTGTTTGCCAATTTTTGTTATATACCACTTCGCGTATTAGCTTCAAATCATATCCATCATTCGCATATGCGAACTAAATTCATCAAGCAAAACAAACTCCAGCTTCGCAGGCTTCGCATATGCGAACTAAATTCATTAAGTAAATTAAAACATTAACTTCGCAGGCTTCGTATATGGGTGAATATGCGAAGTCAGACGGGATGGGGCGAGCTCCGCGTAAATATTGAGGGTATTTTTGGAAAGTCGCACAAAATCAGTCTAGATATGTAGTAGAATTAGTAAATGAGTTTAATATGTAAATAGATCTCCCATTTGACCCAGTTTTGTAATTTTCCCAAAATATTATCAGCTGGAATGATACTTAAATTTATGTTATAGTTTTAGACTTGGCTTAACGACTGTCCTCTCCCTACAAGGTTAGGTACTTAGCTTAGCTACTATAGGAGTACTATATTGGGTTATCTTCGTGGGCTTAACGGCGGGCGGATGCACTGTATTGTGAAAATGAGGATGCTGAATTATTTACATCTATGTAAAACAAAATAAAAATTACATTTTTCATTAAGTATTAAGAGCATCTTCAACAGCCTTTTAAATTGGCTCTTAAGTTAAAATTTGAGGAGGAAGAATGAAAAATCAGCTCCAACAGCCTCTTAGTGGCTCCTCAAATCACTAAGAGTATCTTCATCCTCTCTATTAATAGAAAGCCTCGCTCCACCTCTTAGTGCCTCTTAACTTCAGTTTTTATTAATAATTTATTATTGATAGTCTCTCTCCTCACACTATTGGTAAATATAATAATAAATAATAATCTTAATAATAAAATAAAGAGTGAATATATAGAGTATCGTTGGAGATAATATATCTTAGTCACTCTTAAATCACTAAGAGTCAATTATTTATATTATTTTTAAAGAGTGTACTAAAAGTCTCTTGGAGATGCTCTAAGTAACTAAATAAGAATATGCTGAATGAAAATAAAAATATAAAAAATAAGGAAAATAGGATATTAAGAATTACCGTTGGAAATGCAACAAAAATACAAAAATCTAATTGGAAATGGGTTAAGAAGAAGGACCACATGAGAATCAGAAAGGGTATCTACTCCTCAAGCTCGAAAGTAATAAATCTGTGTCATCCAAAGGTAAGCGAAGCATGTGTATCATAGGGAGGGATAGGGGTGGTGATGGTGGGACTTTTTCTATTTCCTTATATGCACTTGTAGTTATCAATGAATTTGACGTTTTCTTTTTTAATGCTTGTGATCATGTTTTCACTTTTAACGTCCGGTTAAGGTCTTCGTTCAGCTTTGTTTTCACTGCCATCATCTTCTTCACTTTTTACTTTTAATTATATACTAGTATATTCTTTAATTGGAATTAGGTGGTTAAAATTGGATTTCCAAAGGTAATGCTTATTTTTTTTTTTAAAAATCTATTGTTTCATTAAAAAAATTATATATATATATAGCAATGTTTTTAGGGATAAAAATTCTATTATAACACACTCTACTTTGAACCTAAAACATTTATCTATTCCTTTATTTGTAAAATCAAGACCAAACAAAAATCAAAACTCATTTTTTTAGGGATAAAATCCAAATTTATCATTAATGTTTTTTTAAGAAGAGTAAAAAAAATGGTAAATTTTACCCTTTAAATATTTTCAATTTGGAGCAATTTTGGATCCAAATAAATGTACATAGAGCAATTTCAAGAATTCATACAACGAGACTTTTATCTGGACATAGAGGTAAAGCAAAGGGCACAAAGTGTCAATGTATCTTCGAACATCAGACACCACCCATTATAGGAGTGGTTTCGCTTCTGCTCATCCCTTTATCTTCATTTGCAAACTTATACATCTTTTTTTATATTTTAAATCTTAATCTTAGTTCATGCCAAAACGATCTCATTTTAGTGTAGGTAGGTGAAAAAAAGAAGTCCAACATATATAGAGTAGGGTTTTTTTTTTTGTTCTAAGCTGTCAAATCTATTCTATCATTGTTTAATTCAAAATTGATTCACGGCTTGAAAAGTTGACAGATTTTTTTTTTTATTATTATGAGTATATCTTCTTTTTTTCAAAAATATCTCAGGCAAATTTATATCTTATCTTTTGATTCGATTATATGTCGAAGATGCTTATATGCAGTTTTAACTTTTTTTTAGTTGAATCCTTGAAATTTATCCCACTACTACCAACTATCAACTTCCTAAATTGATATGGCTGAAAAGGATACAATTCTCAAACAAAATCAATTTTTTTTTATCCCAAAACCACACTCCATATGTGGGGAAAAAAATCATAATCACATTAGACAAAATATCATAATCATAAATCCTATGTTTCAAAATGATCAAACATAATAGATAATTCATAATTGTCTAACTCCATCCCCATTGACCCCTCTATTTCAAATGTGCCACTTTGTGGGGCAATGAATTGGTCGGCATTATTCTATATAATTTCTTCTTAAGTCAACACCAAAAAAAAAAAAAAAACCTAGGGTTAACTAAAATAAATAAATAAATAGTGAAAGACATTACAGTCACTTATCAAAATGATGTAATTAAACATGACTACATTTTCTTTTAAAAAAAAAAAGATAATGAGTACATTCATGTGACTCAAATTCAGAATATTCCTCTCTAACTTTAACTATTATTAGTTATTTATTGTTTGACAAAATTGAAATTTATTATAATTATTAATATAAAAAAATTACTAATATAAACATGTTTTAAATTGATATACAAATCAATAAATAAATTATATATTGTAATAGAAAAAATAATAAAAATTGATTAAAAATAATTATATAAAAAAATTAAAATTTATGAACAACTTCAATTTTTCATAAATATTAATTTTCAAAATTTACTATTAGGAATATTTGCACCTAATATTTATCCATCCGTAAGTGAAACGAGTCTAGCGCATCCAAAAAGATGGAGGATTAGGGTTACAGTTTTATAATCCAAATCTAGGCTATAATAGATAGCCACCTAATCGGTTGTATTCCCTAAATCAGAGTTGAGGTCCACATGGCGTTCAATCAGTGGTGAAAGCATGTTGTCAACCAGTAATGGTTGTAATAGCTGCACCTGTGATTTCGCAAATTATAGAGATAGACGTGGGAGTGAATGTACATGGTCTTGAGGTTTTATTAGTCTTGTGTTATATGATTAATGGTGTGATATTACTAGCACTCAAATTCAAGATCTTTAATTTAAGCAACTCTAACATTTAATTACTAAAATATTTAATTACTAAAATGAATCTTAATTGTTTTTTAAAAATACATATAGAAATTTCTAAGAATATTTTCATTTATACCTAATATGTGGATGTTTTCAGAAAACAAAATCATAGTCATATATCAACGGAAAAATATTAATTAATTTTTGGTTCTGTTAATATATTGATATAGTTAATAGTTTAATTTTATACTAATTTCGTAACCTCTATTGCCCTGCTGCTCTTCCTCTCTTTCAAACTCTTTTTTTTTTTTCAAAACACGTGGACGCTCTTCTCTGCTTCTCTTCTCTCTTTGGCCTCATAATCTATCAAGCCTTAATTTATTCCCTATTATTCTTTCATTAAGGGGGTGTTTGGTTAGACAAATTTATGATAGGGAATGGGAATGAAAGTAGTTGATTTCCTTTCTTAATGTTTGGTTTTACCATTTTGGTTTAGGAATGGGAATGATATTACCCCAACTATAGGAATCACTTATTCCTCCTCTCCCTCCCATTAATCAAATTTGATTCCCATTCCATATCAAATTTAACCCATAACTCCGTGTTTCTCCTTAACCCATGTTTGATTTTTTTTTTCCACCTGATGACCACGTTTTATATTTTATTAAATTTGCAACTCCAAACCTATTTTAGTAAGAGCAAAAATGGTTAATTTTGTCCGTAGATCAATAGATTCATGTGGTTGCAATAAAAGAAATAACTCAATTCTGAATATTTGGAAGGGTTTAAATGATGAAGATTAGATTGCAGCTGCTTTTCTAATGATTTGGATTTACGTGATCTCAAGATTATATAGAAGAAAGCAAAGAATGAGTTCTAATTAACTGCTAACTTAATGTTAACTACTAACTTATGGTTAATAATAAACCTATGTATAGTTAACACGTGAAGTAGGGGTGAGCAAAATAACTGGTAACCGATTAACAAACCGATAACCGAACCGAAATATTAGTTTGTTTCGGTTATTTTAACATTCTGGTTCGGTTCGGTTTTAATTTTAGCTTAATTTGGTATTCAGTTATTGGTTCGGTTATTGAAAAAAAAAAATCGGTGTAACCGATAACCGAACCGAACTTAATATATAAATATAAAAAATATAATTTTATCTTTTTTTTATATATATAAATAAAAAGTCCAACCCTAAAAAATACACTTTTATCTTTGTATATATATATATATATATATTTTAGTGTAGTAGCATTTAATTTATTCAATTATAACTTTTGTACAAAGATATTATTTGAAAACTAATTAAATAAAAATATACAAAAAATTAAATATTTTGAGTTTTCGATTATTCGGTCGGTAACCAAACCGAACCGAAAATTTTCGGTTAAATCAAATTTGGTTACCAAAAACTTATTCAGTTCGGTTCGATTATAAAAATAGAGCAAATTTCAGTTCAGTTAACCGGCAGTTCGGTTCGGTTAGTAACCGAACTAATGCTCACCCCTAACATGAAGCAATGTTATACAACTCGGACCGGCCGGTTCGACCGGTTAAACCGGAAACCGGCTAGAACTCCGATCCGAGTTGAACTGGTTTGTTGCATTTGCAACAAACCGGACTGAACCGGAATCAGACCGGAAACCGGCGGTCAACCCGATAACCGGTGTGACCCCGGTTTAATTATAAAAGTTAACTGTGGCGCGCATAAATGTGCTAGCCCGTTTATCAACTTCAGTCAATTTCTTTGTGATGATGTTATGCCTTTATTTATACTACCTAACCTTTGATTGGTTTCCTCAAACTTCCGATGTGGGAAACTCTTTTATTTCAAACTAGTTTTTGACCCGTGCGATGCACGGATTCATCTTAATATATAAATATTAACAAAAAATATAATCTAATAATTACAATTAATGATATAAATGTGGTATATCAATTAAATATTATTATTTTATTTTCATATTTAATTTAAATAATCTTTTTATAGATAAATATAATAATATAATTAAAATTAATATATTATATATTATATTATATTTTTTATCAGTAAAAAAATGAGGAAGTGACACCCCAGCTCCACCGTTACTGTTTTATATTATATATATATAGATATGCAGAGAATTATAGAGATTTTAGGAATTAATTTAAATTCTGTAGAACTCTTAGATATAGTACGGATAAAATAATCTTTTTATAAATAAATATAATAATATAATTAAAATTAAAATATTATATATTATATTATGTTTTTTATCAGTAAAAAAAGAGGAAGTGACACATCAGCTTCATCGTTACTGTTTTATATTATATATAGATATGCAGAGAATTAGAGAGATTTTAGGGATTAATTTAGATTCTGTAGAACTTTTAGATATAGATATGCAGAGAATTAGAGAGATTTTATGGATTAATTTAAATTCTGTAGAACTCTTAGATATAGTACGGATAAAATAATCTTTTTATAGATAAATAGAATAATATAATTAAAATTAAAATATTATATATTATATTATGTTTTTTATCAGTAAAAAGGAGGAAGTGACACCTCAGCTCCATCGTTACTGTTTTATATTATATATAGATATGGAGAGAATTAGAGAGATTTTAGGGATTAATTTAGATTCTGTAGAACTTTTAGATATAGATATGCAGAGAATTAGAGGGATTTTATGGATTAATTTAAATTCTGTAGAAATCTTAGATATAGTACGGATAAAATAATCTTTTTATAAATAAATATAATAATATAATTAAAATTAAAATATTATATATTATATTATGTTTTTTTATCAGTAAAAGGGAGGAAGTGACACCTCAACTCCATCATTACTGTTTTATATTATATATAGATATGCAGAGAATTAGAGAGATTTTAAGGATTAATTTAGATTCTGTAGAACTTTTAGATATAGATATGCAGAGAATTGGAGAGATTTTAAGGATTAATTTAAATTCTGCAGAACTCTTAGATATAGTACGGATAAAATAATCTTTTTATAGATAAATATAATAATATAATTAAAATTAAAATATTATATATTATATTATGTTTTTTACCAGTAAAAAAGGAGGAAGTGACACCTCAGCTCCATCGTTATTGTTTTATATTATATATAGATTCTCATAGTTCTTAGATTAGGACTCTCCACCAAATATTTTCATCCCAAAATATCTTTAAATCAAATAGCCTTTTTCCTTATTCTTTGTCTCTTCAAAAGGGAAATCTTATTATTTTCTACCCTTTGAATCATATACATATAAGCAACCCAGTATTATATCTTGGTCCTATATTACAAAAAATATTTACTTTCATGTCATGCCACATTAATATATTGTATTATATATAATTTATAAAAATAAATTAATTATATATTTTTTATATATTAATTACGTCATCCGGTCTGACCAATCCGAGCCATCCGATCTGACCAAGTGACCCGTGACCCGACTATAAATCCGGTTTGATGTCCGGTCCGGTTCTGATAACATTGACGTGAAGTATATAATTTATCGTTCGTTTGCTCTCCTTTTTTGTAAATTTTATAGTTTTTTTGCTCTTTGTAATCATTTTCTTTTATTCATAGATTTTATATTGGCTTTAGCCTGTAGTTGTGTGATGATGTTTTACTCCTTACTATTTTCTTACTACACTTTACTTTTTTTAAGATAAACTTTAAAAAGAAAAAGAAAATATTATTTTGCTTATTTTTACTTGTTTCTTCCACTGGATCTTTATATTATTCCATCAACTCTCATTTTTAACTGTAATACATTATTCTAATTAGGTAAGAGTAGACTTTTTTTTTTTTTTTTTTAATAGGTAAGAGTAGACTTATTCACTTAATTTAGTTATATAGTTTAACTTTCAAATATCTAAAGACAACCTCCACTCTTTGAAGTTATAAATAGTTTTCTATTTAACATTGCTGGGCCTTGACGAATAATGGTACTTATTCTTGTAAATCGGCCTATGAAGCTTTTACCCCTAATAGGGTCCTCCCTTGGAGATTTGGAAGTCCATATGGTCCCTCAAGATCCCTTACCGTATCAGGAGCTTCCTTTGGCTGGGTATCAAAGACAGGCTCCTTACGAATGCGGATAGGCACAGAAGGCACTTGACTGAGTCTAGTGCCTGTAGTAGATGCAGAGGCAATGTGGAAACCTTGTGCCATGCCTTGAGGGATTGCCCAAATAGTAACTCCCTCATCACATCCTCCCTTCCTTCATGGCCTTTTCTGAAGGGGACTGGTTCTCTCAAGGAGCCAAGGGGAACTTGCTGGCCAACATGGAGCACGGTGCCATCCTCTTTGCTATTACTTGTCACCAAATCTGGAAGTGGAGGAATGAAAAATTATTTGCGGGTAAGGTTGTCCTTATTCCTGATTTACTGTTTTCTTCTCGAAGAAGCTCTTTGTTATTACTAAAAGCTTTGAAAGAGATTCCCTTGTTCGCCCCTCCCCGATAAAGAGATCTTGCTAGTTGGCTGGAGTAAGCCTAGAGAAGGGTTTGCTAAGTTGAATACTGATGGCTCCTGCCTTAGCAATGGCAGAATTGCTGCTGGAGGAGTTCTTCGGGATGTTGGTGGCAATTGGATGGCGGGGTTTACCCATAACTTGGGGACGGGCTCCTCCTTTTCTGCGGAGCTCTGGGGTATCTTGTCAGGTATTAAACTCGCCATTCGCATGGGTGTTAAAAAGCTCTCGGTGGAATCTGATAATCTGGAGGCTATTAACATGATTTCAGATAGCCAGGCTGTTTGTCTGAAGAGCCAGAATCTCATCAAAGCTATTTTGAGGCTTCGTCCTGCCTTTGAGTATCTTAATTTCTCCCATATTTTTAGGGAGCAAAACCGCGTGGCGGATCGCTTAGCAGCTGCTGGGCATGGGAGAATGTTAGGTGTTTCTACCCTATCTGTTCCTCCTTCTTTTCTTTTGCCTTCTCTCCTAGAGGATAGGATTGGAGTCAGCCTTCCTAGACTGATCCCGGTGTAGGTTTTTTTGTTGGTTTTGTTTTTTTCCTTTCATTTCTTAAAAAAAAAAAAAAAAAAAAAAAAGAGTTAGATTTTTGAGAGATAGAAAGAAAGCATAGCATTATATGTTTATTGTTCGTAAAATTAACATCTTCCATCACTATGACAAGTAAGAAATGTCCAAGAATCTTCAATAGTCACCTTAAAGGTTATTAATCTCAGAATCACAACTTTCATCCATAAACTTATCAAACATTCAACAATTGATTTTCATCCCTAAACTTATCAATTTTTCAATTTAAATTCTATTGTGGATTGTTTTGGAGCTACAACAATAAGAGCTAATTTAAATTTCTAATGTTTTTTTTTTAGGAAGAACGGAAGGCTAACAATCACAGAAAAACAGTAAAAGAGCAAGGAAAAAGAAAGGAGAAACCAGAGCTAAGTACACAAATTTGTAACCATTCTTGCAGAGGATCGGCTGTGTCGATCCTCTGAGAATTTAAATTTCTAATGTACAATCATACAAATAGGCAAAATTTAAGTATTCATTAGGCAAAGAAATTTTACAAAAATAAATAGGCGTGTGGCAATTATAAACAGGGAAATTTACATAGAAATTCATTTTTGAAAAACTATTTACAACTATGTCAAGTTATAATTTTGAATTATGTCAAACTAATAAAATTATTATCTTTAAAGATTAAAATTTATAAATTAGGGGTCTAGAATATATTGTCAAGAGTTTAAGATTTATGAATTGAGGTTTAAACTTGTTAAATTAGATGTAAAAGCATATTTTATTTTGTATATGTAGAAAAAAATGACATATTGAGAATTAAGTTTGATAATATGATTTAGTTGTAATTTTAAGTTCTAATAAACATGCTAGTTGAACGGGCTTGGACTGGTCCAATTGGGGTTGTAATGCACATTTCAAGTCTAACCCAGCCAAACACCTGATTAAATTTTTATTTTTTAATTGAAAAAAATCAAATTTTGCTTAAAAGTTAAACAAAAATAAAATAATTCAACATAAAAATATAAAAAAAATAAAACAAAAAATCAATTAAATTATCCATCATCTTTCAAACTTTAAACACGATATTGAATCCATATACTTCAAACATAAAAAATAACAACAATTTTTTTTTTTTTTTGAAGTAAACAAAATATTAAAGTATGTTCAAAATTATATACAAACATTATTAATTTGTGGACCGACCGCCTTTTTTATATATCATCCCAATTCTTCAAAATCGGGTCTAGTTGGGCCTGGGCCGGGTTACACGTACAAAATGTGATTGGGCTCATCATTGTCCACCCAATTAGCAGGTTTAGTGATCATAAATCATTACAAAATCGTTTTTTTTTTAATATATTCTTTTGCATTCTACTTTGGAATAAGGACTAAATTAAATAATAAATGAAATTAGAGAGACCAAATAGTAGAAAATAATAGTATGAGGGGTCGAACAAAAAGAAAAAGAATAATCAAAATACATTTTTTCTTCTTTTAAGTAATTAGGTAAAATTTTAATCAAGTGTTCCTTTTGACATTTTTCTTTAATTCTAATAAAATAATAATCATCACAGCAAATTAAAGTAGTGAGTCACAAGTTTTTGGTTTTGACCCATTTGTTTTTTTTTTTTTTTGATAGTAGTTTTGACCCATTTGTTGAGTCTATTTTTTATTATCATATACTGGTTTAAGGTCGGTCGATCCGTTACCAACTCTTGTTTCCTCAAATGTATTTTGACTTTTTAAACTCAATTTACTATCTTATAAACAAAGATATTGAAAATTATATATAGAAAAGAACATGATTTTATTTAAATAAAAATGTGATAATGCTATCTTTCTATATATATAGAAAAAAAAAAGCTAATGCTATCATCAGTGACGGAACCAGGATTCATGATGATCCGAGACTCAAATATTAACAATAAAATTTTCTTAATGTAAAATATAATGAAAATGATTAATAATGTTGAGTTTTGTTTTTTTGCAAATTCACTATAATACACACATAGTAGTTCATTAGAGTTGTAAAAAAGGATCGAAGAACAAAAATTGGGTTTAAGGTGTTATTTAGTGTCTGACCTATTCAAAATTTTGTCATTTGGTCTCTGATTTATTATTTGATCATATTTGGCTCGTGAACTATCATAATTGGTGAAATTTCATCCAAATTAGATAGAGACTTGACAAAATCATTATACACATTCGGATGTAATGATATTTTGACATATGAGTTTGACACGTCATACGTTTTGAAGTTTATTTGTCTCTCTTATATCAAAATAATTAATTAGATTAAAAAAGAAATCTCTAAACTAAAATTTATCAAATTTAAGTGTCAAAATATAATCACATGCTAATAGAATAATAATTATATGAAATATCCATTTAAATTGGATGAAATTGTACTAATTGGGATAGATCAGTGGACAAATGTGACCAAATAATAGACTAGATGCCAAATAATAAAATTTTGGATAGATTGGGAGTAAAATAGTGTTTTAAGCCAAAAAAAAAATTGAAGGATAAGTTGAATTGATTTTAAATTAAAGAAGATATATTTGCAAACTATAAAAGTAGAAGGACGTTAATTGAAAAACTTTGAAAGCTGTTGGGGTTTTTGAGAAAACGGGTAGGAAATAGGATGAAAAATATTACAATAAAGGGGATCAAAATTGTTATTAATTTTAATTCTATTCTGTTTCATTAATTAAAAAAAAGGATGCTTTTAGTTTTATTTTGTTAAACCAAAACGGCGTCACATTGTCTCAATTGTTAAAAAGCAAAATTAGGAAGCGACCCTCTTCAACCTTAACCTAATAGTATTTGTATAGAGCAGGTTTTTGTTCACCCATGTCGCCATCGAAATAAATCAGGGGGGCTACGAAATTTTCTACCACGATTTTCCGGCAGCCACCAGGGGCTCCAGCCCCAGCAAGCCCCGGCCTGGTTCCGCCACTGGCTATCATGGCTAACTTGATCTATTATAGTTGGTCCAATGTATGAAATAACATAGTACCCCAAATGTATCTCCTTCTAAAAATCAAAATACGTTATTTATAATTTTAACATTTAATTAATAAAAATTCTACAGATAACACAATATTTTATCAAAGAGTATATATATATAAAATATTTAATTTTATCGTTAACATTTTTTTGAAAAATGCAAATATAACTTTAACATGAAAACATTAGCGAAATTATGATACTATCAATTTGAAACAACTTAAATAATATTACATTGAGCAATTATTGTGCAAGAAACACATAAAATAAGACTTTTATCTAAATCTAAAAGCAAGGGGAGGGAGTAAGAAATGTCAAGGCACTCCCGACTATCAGGAAAATGATGCAGCACCTCTCAAATAACAAGAGTTTGTTCAATACTTGCTTCAAACATTAGGACAATATCATCGATGATGAAAATATTAGACAAAAGGGGTCTATGTCTCGATATCCGAACATGTTTCCAACGCCTCTCTCGAATAACTTCCAAGATTAAATGATTCAAACGCTCTAAGCACAACACAAATAAATATGGTGAAGGGGGTCTCCATGTATGAGGCCGTAGGAAGGGTAAAGTTCTACAACTTTCCCTCATTCCACAAAACTCTCATCATCGAACCGGTGAAACGACTCATAATCAGCTTAATCAATCGATCCCCCAGATCCAGCTCACCAAAGGTGTCATGCAAAAAGTTTCAAGAAATCTTATCATAAGCTTTTTCAAAATCCAACTTCATAACCATATACTCCGTCCTCCTAGTCTTCTGTTTGAACGAATGAATAACTTCCTAAAGCAGGACGACATTATCCAGATTAGTTAGCTCGGGACAAAACTGTTGGTCCCGTGTAACGTGACAGATTAGTTCCAAGGGGGGATAGGAACTATTCAAAAAATTTGTCCGTTAAGGCTGACTTCTTTTCTTTAAGAAAAGGTTTACACAGCAGTGTTGAGTAGTTTAAGACACAAGCTTAGTCAACTGGTGACTAAGTCTGTTTCTTTTCTTGAGTCAGGAGATAGCACTTGAGTCTATTCCTGAACTCAGCTTCTCGATGCACTTAACTCGGCGTGAGTTCGTTACTTAGTTTTATAGCAAGCAATATATAAAGGAGTTAAGGGTTAGAAATATGTTACTCAGCAAACATATCCTGGTTCGGCCTCTCCGCCTACATTTCGAGCTTTTTGAATCCTCTACTGAGCTCTTTAAAGGTAGAGCACGAAACCTTTTACAACAGAAGCTGAGTATACAAGAGTACCTTCCTCTATTCCTCTACTCACTCCTATTACTACCGCTGAGTACTATAACCGAGTACTCAGCTTCTCCTTTTTATACTTCTAGAAATGATAAGTGTTTGTCCTAAACAACAATTGCTAAGACACTTTAGATGAATAAAATCACTCTAGACTTTTACACAAGATTGGAATTAGTGTAAGATTTGCTTTGCTTTTCTCACAGAACTTCAAGTATCAATTTGGTCAGCATTTCGACTTAATGGAAGATCTGCATCGAATGAAGCATTTGAGTGGCCTATTTATAGTGACACTTGAGGCACCGGTGATTTCAAAATTCGAAACAACCGTTGGAGTAAAACGGCTTCCTGTCGTTTTCACTCAGTACGTGCTCAGCGTCCTTGGCCAATCATATTCTTGTATCTTCTGTCTTTGCCAGTACTCAACATCTTTTCGTCAGATGAAACAGAATGTTCCCACATTTATGGCAAAGTCTTTCAGACAGCTTCCTGCGCCTTCTCAGCTTTACCCAAAGTAGAAATACTTTGTCTCCAAGTTTATTCTGTTCTGCCGCTGACTTGTACTTTTTGTCGTTCAACTCAGCAACGTCATCTTGGAGCTATTGGTAGAAGACTTCTCGATCCTTCTTGTTGCTGGGCTTATGTCTTACTCAGTACAACGGCGTTTTGAGTCTACTTGGGCCGTGAGGCTTTGATTCTCTTTTATGGGCCTTGGGTCCATTTAGCTAATTGGCTTATTAATCAAATAACTCAATATTGAACAAACACATTAGTATGAATAAATCAAAGCATTTAAATTTAATGTGTTGGAATATTTTTATCATTCATATAAATAATTTTGTCAAATCAAAATCATGTGGAAAGGTGTTTCAACAAACTCCCTCATTTTGATGTTGGCAAAAAATATTCAGTAAGGAACTCAGTGTTGAGCTCCCCCATGATAGTTGACCTTGATTTCATAATATACTCCCCCGTAAGGGTTGAGCTGCTGACTTAGTTGTACTTTAAACATTTCAAGTTTTAATCAAGTAAGTCTAAAGTCAGTTCTCAGAGTAAGGTCAGCTCCTGGGATATTGTCATTTTACTCAGTTAAGATATGCGGAAGGTTGAGTTAGATATCAGAGTTGACTGAGTGGTTCTTTGTTCAATGAGGTTAAGTTAAGAAGACATACAGTAGATCAACACATCAGATTATCATAAAGTGAAGTAATTAAATAACAAGGTTGATTTAATGAAGATACATTTATATTAACTTTTAGCACACAACACAACATAAGCAAGTAAACAAGATCACAAATATCTATCGCCTAATATTGAAGGAGACTTGGTTAGGCTCGGTCTTGTTTTGCTGGGGTTGAGTGCTAGGAGGCTGTGGTTGAGTGCTAGGAGGGACAACTGAAGAAGTGGAACCAGGATGTTGTTTCTTTTGTTGAGTTCCAGCTGGATGTTTATCTTTCTCCCCCTTTTTGCCAACATCAACGGGCTGAGGGACAGCTGCATAAAACTTCCCTTGTTCAACAGCACGAGTTAGTAGGGCAGAATACTGCTGGAGTTGAGCCGTACTGTGCTTGAGCCCGTCAAAGACCTTGATCCCACCAGCCATGTTGGACGCCGGAATGTCCATATGAGAACTAATGACGCTGAGTATAAATTGAAGGGACTTGTCCATCCAGCTCACGGTGTCGGTCATCATGGCGTAGGACTGATGGTACATTTTGAGCAGGCCAGTGTCATAATGGTGTCGCTGGTTAGATTGATGTGTGACATGGTCATAAGTGGCCTTGGCAAGCTGAAAAATCTCAGATGTCTTGGCCTGTTCAGTTTGCATCTCTTCTTTTGATAAATTGAGCATGCGAATGGATTCAGCAATTTGCTCGATCGTGCATTGAGAGGAAGAGGCAACTAATTCTCGAGTTGTGGTCAACTCAGTTAAGACTTGAGTAAGTTGAGCTGACTTAGCCACATCAGAGTTGGCGGCAATTAAGGCGTTGAGTTTCCCTTCAATTGTGTCCATATGTTGCACCATATGCAAGTGAAGGTTTGCCATTTTGGTAGTGATAGGGGTCAAAAACCCCTATCTTTGGGTACAGTTTTAGGACGGGTTTTAGCATTATTCAGTTAATAAGCGAGCATTTCTCGCATTTAAATGCTTTTGTGTGAGTTAGTTAGGAATTGGAAACCTTTTATTTATTTTTCGTTGTTTAGGCTCGTTTTATGACCAATCTAGGCAATTACGGCCAAAATAGCATGCATAGTATAATTCCGTTATCTTTTAAAGCTAATTGGTTCGTCAAAAGTCGCACCAAACGAAGCGTTTGCTCAAAATAAGTGATTGACGGATCAATTTAGCTTTTGGACTAATGTTATCTGGAGTTTCTGTACGTGCGCAGGTGTAAGTTCGGGCAAAAAAGGACATCGACGACATTCGGCAAGCATCGAGGACATGCCGGGCAAAAACGCTCGACGAACGGGCCATTTCTGCTCGCCAAGCAGGCCCCTGGAGGCCGATGGACCCCACGACTTCCTACACGAAGCCACGATGGACCCCACGACTTCCTACACCAATAAGGACACGAAAATAGGTCAAAAGAGGGCCGAGCCACGCCTATAAATAGAGTTTTTCCGATGTAAATTAGATATCTTTTATCTTTGTAATTTTCTTAGTTTTCCTCTTGAGAAATCCTCTCCACCTCCTCCATATCCTTCAAACCTCCATTGAAGACACCTCCGAAGCTCCGTTCACCGAGGATTGCTCAAGCTCCATCCTTAAGTCCTAGAAAGACGCCTGCATTGGTAGACAGGTTCCCTGAAAGGGATTTTTCTTCTTTTACATTCTGTCTAGCCTCTGATACACGTTATGAATTCTAGGCTTATTGTAACTTCGTGACAATATTCTCCATCTTTGATATATATTATAGTTCTTGTTCATTCAATTGTTTTAATGCTTTAATCTTTGTCTTACGCTTTGTCTGATTGGTTTAACTCATTCGATAATCCCAAAATCAAGTTGGCACATATTGCGAGCTGAATCTGACCTAGTCAGTGCCTATAGGATTGACGACCCTATAGAAGATTAAGCCCAAATTGATGAGCCTTAGAGCTAGTTTCGGCCTTACAATGGAATCACGAACTAGGAACTTTAGGAGGATAGGTCGGGTTAATCGCCTCGAACACAAGTGACTTAGGTTTTAATTCAATTGCTTAAACATTCTATTTTCATTATCATCGTATCCCTTCATGTTCCTTCGGATAATTGCATTGGTAAAAGATCACTTAGGAGTAGTTTAACTTAATTAGGGGTAGAGTAACTTAATTAGGCGTAGAATAACTTAGTTAGAATCAGATAACTTAGCTAGGAATAGTATAATTCAATCTAGGAGTAGATTAACTTAGAAAAACCAACTCAAAACCCATTAAGCCTAGATAACACCTGAAACCAAGTAACTCGATACTTGCAGAAATAAATCCTGTGGACGATAACCTGGACTTAACCAGAATTTTATTACTTGATAACGACGGGGTACACTTATCCCTTAGTGAGTTCGCATCTCTAACTTAGGTGAGGGCGCATCAAGTTTTTGGCGCCGTTGCCGGGGATTTATTTCTTCTGCAATATCGAACCAAAGGTCGATTTGTTAGTTTAGGCATTCCTTGTGAATATTTTTGTTTATATCGTTTATACTTGTATATACAAATACTTGTTGATATACTATTACTTAAATTCTGTAACATTACTTGCGCTTATAAAATCGTTCTTCCAGCAACTATGGACAACAGAGCGTCAAATCCGTCCATGAACGATCTCAACACAAAAATGGATTTCCTTGTGGCTTCATACAGCCGTAATAACCAACCAAGGACACCATTTTGCGAGAGATGCGGCCAGAATCACCCCGGTAGGGTATGCCACATCAACTATTACGTACCTCGAGGTGAGAATGTAAGTTACTTGGGTAATCATCAAAGGTATAATTCTGAACCCTCAACTTACAACTATTACGATCAGGAGCATACACGATATCCACCGGCGCCCTATATGGCACCCGTGGATACCCTTCCATATCCCCATTCTAACTTTGACTTTTATGGCAGGCAAACAGAGTGCTCAGAAGGAATAATGACCCTCTTAAGAGAGATATCCGTCCGACTGGCAGCCAACGAGGAGGCATGCAGGACCCTGAGCAACCAGCTTGCCGCAATCAGACAAGAAGAAAGGGAATGCCAAGAGGCGTTCCTCTTACAAGAGGAGGCAATTCAAGCCATTGCCCTAAGGAGCGGCAAGGAAGTGGACACACTCGTGGCGTCTCCATCGCAAACACATCCATCACCTCAGGTAAGTAGAGAACCGGAAGTGGTAAGCAACCCCGGTCCCGCATCTGAAACTCCAGCTCCTGAGGTAGCTGTAGAAAGAGTAGTTAGGCCTTATGCACCAAAACTGCCATTTCCTCAGAAACAGAAAAAGGCCAATTTAGATAAGAAATTTGCTCGGTTCTCGGAAATCCTTAGTAGATTAGAAATCAGTATTCCATTAATGGAAGCACTAGAGGAAATGCCGAACTATGCAAAATTTCTTAAAGACATGTTGTCGAAAAAGAAAAAGTTTGGGGAAAATGAGATAGTGGCTTTAACAGAACAATGCTCGGCCATAATCACCCATAAATTACCCCCCAAGCTTAAAGATCAAGGGAGCTTTACCATCCCGTGTAGGATAGGCAACATGCACATAGATAGGGCATTATGCGATTTAGGAGCAAGTATTAATCTTATGCCTTTATCAATTTTCAGGAAATTGGGACTCGGAGAGCCTAAACCAACAAACATGACACTGCAGCTAGCGGATAGGTCGATCACACGGCCTAGAGGCATAGTTGAGGATGTATTGGTGAAGGTGGACAAACTGATCTTCCCGGTCGATTTTGTGGTCCTCGACATGGAAGAAGATGACTCCGTCCCCATCCTTCTTGGGAGACCGTTCCTTGCAACCGGTAGGACACTGATAGACGTCCATGGAGGTAAATTGGTCCTAAGGGTGCAGGACGAAGAGGTAACATTTAACGTTTATGAGTCTATGAAATTTCCTCAAGAACGCTCCAAAAGTTGTAACTTTGTAGATGCGCTAATAGATGAATGTATTGAGGAAGTTGACCTTAACATGAGAAATGCCTCTTTAGAACTCGGTCTAGGTGGTGAGGAATGTGAGAACTCGAATGAACCATTTGAAGATCTCCCACCTGAAAAATGTTATTGGGTCAAGGGTAGAAAAGAGGATCTTGATCGCGAGATCAAACCCAAACCCAAAACCTCGTTAGAGGAGCCTCCAGAATTGGAGCTTAAGCCCTTGCCCAACAATCTGAAATATGTTTTTCTTCAACCTCCCACAGATTTACCCGTTATTATTTCTTCTTTGTTGACAGTTGAACAGGAAGAAAAATTGGTGGAGGTGCTGATGCAACATAAAGGGGCCTTTGGATGGTCAATCCACGACATCAAAGGCATCGACCCTAAAATCTGCACGCATAGGATTTTCCTTGAGGAAGAGATCAAGCCATCCGTCCAACCTCAACGACGGCTGAACCCTAATATAAAAGAGGTGGTAAAAGCCGAGGTGATAAAACTCCTCGACGCAGGTATCATCTTTCCGATTTCTGAAAGCCAATGAGTAAGCCCGGTTCAATGCGTGCCCAAAAAAGGGGGAACAACGGTAATGGAAAATGAAAAAGGGGAATTAATCCCAACTAGAAAGGTTACGGGTTGGCGTGTATGCATAGATTATAGGAAATTAAACGAGGCCACCCGTAAAGACCACTTTCCTTTACCATTTATTGATCAAATGTTGGAACGGTTGGCAGGGCACAAATTTTTCTGCACTTTAGATGGGCTATCCGGCTATATGCAAATTCCTGTGGATCCTTTGGACCAAGAGAAAACCACATTCACTTGCCCCTATGGGACTTTCGCATATAGGCGGATGCCTTTCGGAGTATGTAATGCCCCTGCCACATTCCAGCGCTGCATGATGGCTATGTTTTCTGACATGGTCGAGGAGTTCCTAGAAATTTTCATAGATGATTTTAATGTTGTAGGACCTACTTTCGACCAATGTCTTGAAAACTTGGACCGAGTCTTAGAACGTTGTGAAGACAAAAACTTGGCACTCAATTGGGAAAAGTGCCAGTTTATGGTCCAAAACTGTATAGTATTAGGACACAAGGTGTCGGGGAAGGGGATCGAGGTCGATCCGGCAAAAATTGAGGTAATTGAAAAACTGCCACCTCCTACCAATGTGAAATTGGTTAGGAGCTTTTTAGGACATGCGGGGTTTTATAGACGGTTTATAAAAGACTTTTCAAAAATCACCAAACCCCTCACTCAATTATTACTAAAAGATGCTGATTTTAATTTCAATGAAGAATGTATGTCTGCATTCAAATTACTGAAAAAGAAATTAATCGAAGCACCTATTATGGTAAGCCCAGATTGGTCCCTTCCCTTTGAATTAATGTGTGATGCCAGTGATCTGGCTGTAGGAGCTTGTCTTGGGCAGAGGGTGGATAAATTTTTTCGCCCAATATTTTATGCTAGCAAAACCTTAAATGATGCACAGCAGAATTATTCAATAACTGAAAAGGAATTGCTAGCCGTAGTTTTTGCCTTTGACAAATTTAGATCTTATTTGGTACTGTCTAAGGTAATTGTTTTTACTGACCATGCAGCCTTGAGATATCTGATGAGCAAGCAGGATGCAAAACCTAGGCTGATCCGTTGGATCTTACTACTCCAAGAATTTGATATCGAGATCAGAGACAAGAAAGGAGTGGAAAACGTGATAGCGGACCACATATCCAGGTTAGAGGTAGATCAGCAATCCTTAGAGCATCAGGCAATCAAGGAGGTATTCCCGGATGAAACGTTATATTCGGTAAAAACTCTCCCCTGGTTTGCAGACATCGCGAACTACAAAGTGACCTATGGTTAACACAATTGCATGAACTGGATGAGCTCCGATATAACTCTTACGAGAATGCAAAACTATACAAAGAACGAACCAAGAGGGTGCATGATAAAAAAAGTACAGCGGAAAACTTTCCAAAAAGGCGACCAAGTGCTGCTTTATAACTCCCGATTGAGATTCTTCCCTGGCAAGCTCAAGAGTAGATGGTATGGACCATTCTCAGTTCTTGACGCACATCCCTCCGGTATGGTTGAGATTATGTTGAATGATGGAACCACCCAGAAAGTAAATGGACATCGACTTAAACTTTATCTCGGTAAAGACACTTCGGGTGTCCAAATCCTCCGTCTTCAAGATGATCAGTAAGTTGTCTTCTCCACCCTAACTCTTTATACTTGCTCTTTATGATCTGTGATGCAATGTTGGAACTTATTGCATATTTTTAGTGTGAGGAGGAGGGGTAGACAAACTTACAAAAATTGTATAATTTTTAAATTTTTGTTGCGTCGTGTCTAGTTTAGTTTAGCGTTTTTGGGTTTGGTTTATGTTTTTGCATGTTTAGGACCTAAAACCGTGGACCTCCTTCGAATCTAAACTTCGTTATTTGTCTTTGAGGGCTGAGAACCGAATCTAAAATTGCATGACAACTAGTTTAGGTGTAGGACACAACTCTTGTATCTGTAAAAGCATGAGCTAAGGTTTGCATTTAGACCCTACTTTTGAAGAAATGCTAAAATCATTACTTAGGTAGATAACTTAAGAATTGAAGGCATGTGATGTTGAACTTGAGTTTGGAGAAAACTAGTAAACACAAAATTGAAACCCAAAGAATTGTGAGTTGAATTTGAGCCTAAGAGCGAACATCAAAAAGCTCTTTTTCTTGACATTTTTGTGTGAATGCTTTGACTTGTGGAAAGATTACAGATTTTGCAGCTAATACTGTGTTGAACCTACATGCAATGATTTGAAATGATAAACGATGAATCAGCCTCATTAGAATTAACCCTTTTTCTTTACCTTATTTTCTCTTTTTCATCCACTCTAGGAAGCCCCTTTGAGCCTATATTTTTGTAGTTGATAGATTTTTCTTTCGTTCTAACCTATTTTTGCAAACCACAACTTGGTTTGCTACTTAACCCAAGTTTTTGCAAAGCTCAAACTGAGCCTTTGCTTTCTCCTAGCGCTTTTTCTTTGTTTATGGCATTATAGTAGCAAGCCAAAAGGCTAAGAAGTGAATGAGCATCACTATCCCAAAAAGAAAAAAGAAAAAAAAAGAGAAAAGGGAAAAAGAGAAAAACAGAAAAAGAAAAGGAAAGAAAAGAGACGAACAAAAAGGGGAGAACTTCATTCCCCAGTTCTTAAAATAAAAAACGTCTCAAGAAAACATCCCAAAAAGAGAATAGTGAATAAATAAAAAGCTCAGTCACTTCATACTCGCTAAAACCATTTTAACTTTGTTTTTCTAGCGCTAGAACTATTAACCCTTGTTGTACTTTTAACCCTCTAACCACATTACAACCCCAATTAGAGGCTATTTTTGATATCATCGGAGTCATATAGCATAGTAGAGGAACTTGGATGAACGTGCAAAATCAACGTAATCCTAAGCAAGAACATAAGCCGAGAGTAAACACTTTAGCCACCAAAATTGTGTGAATGAGTGAACTACCTATGGTGAGGTGTTCTACTTAGCGATCCCCTCAATCTCGTTTAATTGAACATGTGTCCTTTTGCTTAAAACTATGACCTATGATAATTGAAATGCGGCTTTTGGATATCGTGTCTCTACTTTGTATTTCCGAATGCATGTAATTACAGATGCTCGAAATTGTGTCAGGCACCTAGTCAAAACCGGGAGGTTTTCTAGCTTGCTTGTGATTATGGGTTTAGTTTTTTTAGTTTACTTGGGGACAAGTAAAGTTTTAAGTGCGAGGAGGTTTGATAGGGGTCAAAAACCCCTATCTTTGGGTACGGTTTTAGGATGGGTTTTAGCATCATTCAGTTAATAAGCGAGCATTTCTCGCATTTAAATGCTTTTGTGTGAGTTAGTTAGGAATTGGAAACCTTTTATTTATTTTTCGTTGTTTAGGCTCGTTTTATGACCAATCTAGGCAATTACGGCCAAAATAGCATGCATAGTATAATTCCGTTATCTTTTGAAGCTAATTGGTCCGTCAAAAGTCGCACCAAACGAAGCGTTTGCTCAAAATAAGCGATTGACGGATCAATTTAGCTTTTGGACTAATGTTATCTGGAGTTTCTGTACGTGCGCAGGTGTAAGTTCGGGCGAAAAAGGACATCGACGACATTCGGCAAGCATCGAGGACATGCCGAGCGAAAACGCTCGATGAACGGGCCATTTCTGCTCGCCAAGCAGGCCCCTGGAGGCCTGCTCGCCGAGCAGGCCATGCCTGCTCGCCGAGCAGGCCGCCAGAGGCCTACTCGGGCGAGCAGGATGCCTGCTCGCCGAGCAGGCCGCCAGGCGCCTGCTTGGCAAGCAGGGGGCTGCTCGTCGCGAGTAGCCCTGCTCGCCGAGCAGCTCGCCCTGCTCGGCGAGCAGACCTGCGGGAATTGGTCAAAAAGACCAATTCCGCCCCCACGAAGCCACGATGGACCCCACGACTTCCTACACCAATAAGGACACGAAAATAGGTCAAAAAGAGGGCCGAGCCATGCCTATAAATAGAGTTTTTCCAATGTAAATTAGATATCTTTTATCTTTGTAATTTTTTTAGTTTTCCTCTTGAGAAATCCTCTCCACCTCCTCCATATCCTTCAAACCTCCATTGAAGACACCTCCAAAGCTCCGTTCACCGAGGATTGCTCAAGCTTCATCCTTAAGTCCTAGAAAGACGCCTGCATTGGTAGACAGATTCCCTAAAAGGGATTTTTCTTCTTTTACATTCTGTCTAGCCTCTGATACACGTTATGAATTCTAGGCTTATTGTAACTTCGTGACAATATTCTCCATCTTTGATATATATTATAGTTCTTGTTCATTCAATGTTTTAATGCTTTAATCTTTGTCTTACGCTTTGTCTGATTGGTTTAACTCATTCGATAATCCCAAAATCAAGTTGGCACATATTGCGAGCTGAATCTGACCTAGTCAGTGCCTATAGGATTGACGACCCTATAGAAGATTAAGCCCAAATTGCTGAGCCTTAGAGCTGTTTTGGCCTTACAAGGGAATCACGAACTAGGAACTTTAGGAGGATAGGTCGGGTTAATCGCCTCGGACACAAGTGACTTAGGTTTTAATTCAATTGCTTAAACATTCTATTTTCATTATCATCGTATCCCTTCATGTTCCTTCGGATAATTGCATTGGTAAAAGATCACTTAGGAGTAGTTTAACTTAATTAGGGGTAGAGTAACTTAATTAGGCGTAGAATAACTTAGTTAGAATCAGATAACTTAGCTAGGAATAGTATAATTCAACCTAGGAGTAGATTAACTTAGAAAAAACCAACTCAAAACCCCCTAAGCCTAGATAACACCTGAAACCAAGTAACTCGATACTTGCAGAAATAAATCCTGTGGACGATAACCTGGACTTAACCAGAAATTTATTACTTGATAACGACGGGGTACACTTATCCCTTAGTGAGTTCTCATCTCTAACTTAGGTGAGGGCGCATCAGGTAGCGAACTCTTGCTTTGGCTGCTGAGCTACCATTTCAGTCAGCACACATAAGAGCTCCTTTAGGCCTTTTAGTTCAGTGAGGAGTTGAATGATGGTGCTCAGTTGTGTAGGCTCCGCTGAACTGCGCTCAGTATCAGTTCCATGAGTGCTTTGTATTTCTGCGATGAGTTCTTGGGCAGCTTGTAAGATTCGCTTCCCAGACTGGGAAGAAGTCAAGAACTGCAGAGGATCAGTTTGAGAAGTTTTAGGAATTGAGTTTTGGTTGGCGGCAGGTGGTTGTTCATCTGAATGCACACCAGAATTAGAGTTGTTCTTTGGATTAGGTGAGGTTTGAGCAACTTGAGTTGCAGACAGAGTGGTGTGAACCGCTGCAGGAATTGATACATTGTCTGACTGTTCTAGAAGAGAGTTGAGTGGTGCCGTAGCATTGTCTACCTGCTCAGTGTCAGTCGGGAGCTGAACATTGACTTGAGGAGGAGTCAGCTCGAGATTGTCCTGAGCAGGAGATTTCTCCAGTGTATGTTCATTCTCTTGAACAGCGGGTTCATCGATCACTTGCTTTGATGAGCTAGTAGCAGCGGTGTCGGCAGACTTGGCATGTTCCTGACCACGAGGAATAGAGGCTTGATTTTCCTTGACTGGTGAGGGCTTGGTAATAGGCTTAGAGAAAAAGTTGAAGTCCAAGTCAGTCAGGTTTACAATAGGTTCATGGAGAGGTGAGTCATCCAGTATATCAAACACTGGAGGTTTGTGTGCCTTCTTCTTATATCGTTTGTCAGTGGTGCTTGGTGACACAAGATGGTCTTGCTCAGCGTCATTAATAGTGGTGTCAACAGTTGACTCATCTCTTGGCTCAGTAGCTGGATTCTTCAGTTGCTCAGCGGAGACAGATTGTTTTGTTGATTGTTTGAAGGTTGAGTTCTTTCAGCAGATTCCTGAGTTCGCAGAAAGAAGGAATCCTTTGGAACGGATACATCTAGAGGAATTGCATCCAACGGTGTAACTCCAGAAACCCTCTTCCTCTTTAGGGGTGACTCAATTTACTCTTGTTCATCTTCAGTTTCTTGAACAATGGCAGGTCGTTTTTGGGCAGCTTTGGTAGGTTGAGGTTTCTTTTTGATTGACTCAGCAGGAGATGAGTTAGCCATAACAACTTTTAGGCGTTTGACAGTTTGGAGTGTGGGTTCTGCCTTTCTCTTCTTTCCTTTATCGGTCGGCTCAGCTTCCTCTTCAGCTTCAGTCACCGCATCCTTTCCTTTCTTTGATTTAAAGGGAAGACTATGCGCAAGTTTAGTGAGATCTTCAATGGTGATTTCCGTACCTAATATGCTTTCCTCATTCTTAAAGTTGATTTTGTGATCCCTAAGAATTTCGGTAATGAGTGAGCCCATTCGAAGTGCTCCAGTGCTTCATTGTATAGCCCCGATCAGGAACACAGGCATGTTCAGGGGTTTGTAGTTGAGCATATGCCATAAGAAGCATTGTTCGAAGTTAGAGGCAGAGGATGTGGAGTTGACTTTTGGATAGATGTAGTTGGTTAGTGGGTAGTGGGCGTGCCTCTGATGTTGAGTAAGCAAAGTGCAAGAGACTTCCCCTACATGCCCTTCAGGTTTACAAAAAGTAGCGGTGTACTTAACCTTCTTGTAGTCATTTGTTCTTCTCAGCTCAGCTCCCTCGTCCTTCAAGTTTAGAAGGATGGCTAGATATGAACGGTCGATGATGATTTGCTTCTTGTTGATGTAAGTGACCATAAAATCAACATTGTCTGTGGCAACCAGCATATTGGAGTAGAACTCAGTTACAAGCCTTGGGTAGGTCAGCCCATTTAAGGAGAATAGTTTGGTCCATCCGTTCTTGGATATCCAGTCACTGTAAGGTTTCACAGTTTCTACGAAGCTTTTTGAGAACCATCGTGAAGCTACAATGTCTAAGCCTTCAACGTCGGAGTATACGGATCGAAAGGTTCTCTCCTCAGGTTCCTCAGTTTTCTTACCCTTGTCCTTCTTCTTTTTCTTAGAAGGAGTTGAGTGCTCAGTGTGAGGATCAACACCGAGAATGCTGACCTCGTCCATGGGTTGGTCATGCTGACCATGTCCAGTATGAGCCCCATCTTCTGGAGTATCAATATATTGTTGCTCAGGTGGGGAGCCAGGATTGATGTCTGAGAGATTATCCTCATATTGGTCATCAGAGAGATTCTGGGAATCAGACATGGTGTTCTTGAGAATTTATTTGAGAAGATTTGAAGTTCAGAAGTTTAGAGAGAGAGAAGGTTCGAGTGCGAATTTCAAGCGTAGAGAGTGAATAGTGAGAGAACGTTCACTATTTATAGACGATGGATGGTGACTTGATAGGTTGGATGGAACAGTGGGAATTTGAACCGTCAAAGGTCAGTTATCACTAACATTAATTGTGAGAAACGACGCATGCTTTTACTAATGATGACGCTTACGTCATCCTAGAGACTACGTAAATACGCGTGCAAACCCTAATTGTGCAAGCTGCATTACTCAGCGACATAGTTACTCATCCGTTCAAGTTCTGAGTGTATAAGGCAGTTTTAGTTCATTGTGTGGTAATGAGTACTCAATATGCATAGCAACTCAGTATGTATAGCAACTCAGCATGTATAGCAACTCAGCATGTATAGCAACTCAGCATGTGTAGCAACTCAGCATGAATTGTACTTAGATTTTATTGAAGTGGATTGAACATACCGATAGCTTCTCTAAGTATGTTGAATTGCTCACGAGCCAGTGGCTTGGTGAAGATATCAGCAAGTTGCTCATCCGTTGGGACATAGGTCAGCTTGATCTCTCCTTTGAGTACATGGTCTTTGATGAAGTGATGTCTTATTCTAACATGCTTCAACCTGCTGTGATGGATTGGGTTCTTTGACAGGTCAATGGCACTTTTGTTGTCACATTTGACTTCAATCATTTTAGTCTGAACACCATAATCTTCTAGCTGGTGCTTAATCCAGAGGACTTGAGCAACAGAGCTTCCAGCAGCAATGTACTCAGCTTCAGTGGTTGTTTGGGCTACTGACGACTGCTTCTTACTGAACCAAGACACAAGACAGCTTCCAAGGAAATGACATCCTCCTGAGGTGCTTTTTTGTTCAAGCTTGTCTCGTCCGTAGTCAGCGTTAGTGTATCCAATAAGTGTGAAATCATAAGTATTGGGATACCATAAACCTGCATTCACTGAGCCTTGCAAATATCTAAGGAATCTTTTCACAGCTATGTAATGAGATTCCTTAGGGTTAGATTGATATCTAGCGCAATAACATACTGAGAATTGAATGTCCGGCCTACTGGCAGTTAAGTAGAGTAGAGAGCCAATCATACCTCGGTACAATTTGCTGTCTACCGACTTACCATTTTCGTCAGCGCAGAGGACATTGTCAGTGCCCATTGGGGTAGATATTGACTTGCAGTTCTCGAGTTCATACTTCTTCAATATCTCCTTAGCATACTTAGTTTGACTGATGAAGATGCCATTTTTCCCTTGTTTGATTTGAAGCCCAAGGAAGAAGTTGAGTTCTCCCATCATTGACATTTCAAACTCAGTCTACATCTGCTTACTAAATTCCTTGCACATTGACTCATTAGTGGCACCAAAAATAATGTCATCAATGTAATTCTGAGCTAGTAGGGTATCTTTACCCTTCCTCTTAATGAATAAGGTTGTATCAGCTTTACCCCTGACATAATTTCTAGTCAGGAGGAAACTGGTCAGCCTCTCATACCAAGCACGTGGTGCTTGCTTGAGACCATACAGAGCCTTTTTGAGCTTATAAACGTGGTTTGGGAACTTGGGATCCTCAAACCCTGGAGGCTGATTAACATAGACTTCCTCGTTTATAACTCCATTAAGGAATGCACTCTTAACATCCATTTGAAATAACTTAAAGTTCATGTAACTAGCATATGCACATAAAATTCTTATAGCCTCTAGCCTTGCCACTGGGGCGAAGGTCTCACCGTAGTCAATACCTTCTTGCTGACTGTAGCCCTGAGCTACAAGTCTTGCTTTGTTCCTGACTACGTTCCCTTGTTCATCTAGCTTGTTGTGGAAGACCCATCTTTTTCCTATGGTCTTCAGGCTTCTTGGGTTTGGCACTAAGTCCCATACTTCATTTCTCTTGAACTGATCAAGTTCTTCTTGCATTGCACCCATCCAGAACTCATCGTGCTCATCTTCAGAGAAGTTCTTTGGTTCCAGAACTGAGACGAATGCTACATTGCTGAGGTATCTCCTGAATTGATTTCTGGTCATCAGGGTGTTTTCAGCAGCATCAAGAATAGCACTATCTGAGTGTCCTCTTGGTATTTTGATCTCCTTTGGTAGAGTGATGTCTTGATCTGGTTGTGTTTCAACAATCTCTACAGGTATAGATTGGTCAGTGAAGACAATTTGAGTTTCGCTTTTACCTTTGGTCAGCCCTTGAGGTAGTGACTCAGCGGCTGTTTTTTGGTCAGCAGGTGCTGAGTATGGATCATCCTCAGTCAGCTGCTTGTCTTTTCCTGCAGGGTTAGTTTCATCGAACTCAATATGTACGGACTCTTCTAAGACCTGAGTTCGTTTATTGAAAACTCTGTATGCTTTGCTGTTTGTTGAGTAGCCTAAAAAGATAGCTTCATCAGCTTTTGAATCAAACTTAGCGAGGCTGTCTTTAGTATTTAAAATGAAACATTTACAGCCGAAGGCACGAAAGTATCCAATGTTGGGTTTTCGTCCTTTCCAAAGTTCATAGGGAGTCTTCTTTAATATGGGTCTGACTAGAGCCCTATTAAGTATGTAGCAAGCTGTGTTGACAGCTTCTCCCCAAAAGTACTTCGGAAGCCTATTCTCACTCAGCATTGTCCTGGCTATTTCAACCAAGGTTCTGTTTTTCCTCTCAACTACCCCATTCTGTTGAGGCGTTCTAGGAGCAGAAAAATTATGGTCAATGCCGCTGGCTTCACAGAATTCAACAAACTGTTGATTTTTGAATTCTCCACCATTATAACTTCGGATGTGAGCTAACTTTAGGTCTTTATCATTTTCAAGTTTTCTTACTAATGTTGAAAACGTCTCAAAGGTTTCATCCTTGCTACTCATCGAGATGATCCAAGTGTACCGAGAAAAGTCATCTACAATGACCAAGGAAAATCTCCTACCACCCAAGCTCAGCGGTTGGACTGGTCCGAAGAGATCCAAGTGTAGCAACTCGAGCGGACGCTTGGTTGAGACAATGTTTTTACTGTGAAAAGATTTTTTAGTTTGTTTTCCATACTGACAAGCATTGCATAATTGATCCTTTTCGAACTTAAGTTCTGGCAATCCCTCAACTAATTGCTTTCTTGCTAATTTGGCCAGGAGGTCCATGCTTACACGACCAAGTCTCCTGTGCCATAGCCAGGAATTTTCTTCCTTTGACACTAAGCATACATTTTTTGAAAATTTCTTTTCAAAATTCAGCATAAAGACATTATCAACACGATGGGCAGTTAAAATTAATTCATTTGTTTTTCCCTCGAGTATTTTACATCCATTGTTATCAAATATAACTTTTCTGTCGTTGTCGCATAGCTGAGCTACGCTCAGTAAGTTATATTTAAGTCCACTGACTAGGGAGACTGACTCAATAGTAGGATTACCACCAACGGTTCCTGACCCTACTATCTTACCTTTTTGTTGTCTCCGAAACTTACGCTTCCACCTCGTTTACGCACAAGTGTGATGAACTGAGTTTCATCACCGGTCATATGCCTCGAGCATGCGCTGTCAATGTACCACATTTTTTACTTCTCAGCACACCTCAGGCTTACCTGCAATATAGCTAGTTATCTTTAGGTACCCAAGTCTTTTTGGGTCCTTGTTTGTTAGGCTCAGCATGTGAAACATCATATTTAATCTTATGACGACACACTTGGATAGTGTGCCCATTTTTTCCGCAGAAGTCACAGCTGAACTTCCATTGGGGATATCTCACTGGCTGGTCAGCACCCCAATGCTGAGCATGCCAACACACCTTTGTGGTGTGTCCTTTCTTCCCACAGAAGTCACACTGGACATTTGTTAAGCCCAAAATATACCTAAAATATCATATATAAATACGTTAAATTTACATTGAAATCGTGCTAATTATATTCATTTAGAATACTTTTATGTCTTTATTTACTTCTTTGATGCAAGGTACTTAATTATTTGGTTAAATCCAAAATGGAGCTAAAACGGAGGAAAAACTGAGGAAAAACCTAAATTACGTGCCAAGAATACGTATCAATCAGGAGACCGACTCAAGGAAGACAAGAAGCAGCCGAGAGACGGGGAAGAAAGCCCCTGTCGCGACTGAGATTTTCAGAATCTCAGTCGCGACATACGAACACCAGTCACCGAAAATTCGAAGTTTTCAGCTCGTCCCTTCACCCCCTGTCGCGACTGAGATTCTCGGAATCTCATATGAAACAGCGAAGAATTCTGCACAGTTTTCACATGTTTAAATCCAAGAAACGCGTCTGTTCGTTTGGATAAAAGCGACCCTTCACCAGCGGACACGACCCATCAATTACAACCCTTCACCAACTATAAATAAGTGATTCATTTCAGAAATCAATGTTGGAAAATAGTTAGAGAAATTAGAGAGTTGTTATGTTGAAGAAACTCTGACTCAGAAATGAGTCAGATTAGTTTACATTTCTGTAAAAGCAAACTTGCTGTACACAAGTTGTTATTAGATTAGTTATAAACATAGTAGTATTAGTTTAGTTTCAAAGGTTGATCAGAGACAAGTTTTCATTCTGGTAGTGGACTGACCAGTCTCTATTCTGAAGATTCAGCGAGAAGAACTAACGGCTGAAGCGCAAAGATGTCTGACAAACCTACGGAGTTTGAGGGAAAGATTGACAACCCGGATCTCAAAGTTTTCATTAAAATGCTATCCATGTTTCTTCTTCTCTGTTAACTTGTGAAGATTCACAATTCACTAATAATATATTTATTTTATATAATACATTATTCCTGTTGTTATTTTGATATTGTTCTGACAACATGATTTTCAAAATGATAAATTGGTGTTTTTATTAAAACGTTTTATACAATCATATTTATATAGAAACTTTGTTGAACACTTGAAAGAATTATTTTTTTGGATGATATGATCGTTAGCGCGGCTTATCGGATATAAAATACTAATTTGATTAAGGTAGAAATCTACTCCGATCCAGAGAGATTTATACGGTTCAAAGCCATTTAATTGCATAAATTCTTGTATTATTACATGTTCATAATCTTACCAAAGTTATAGTTGCTTTCTTTGCTTAATGAAAATAAGTTTTATACCTTCTATTTATTCCAACTACGGAAGCATCTGTCTTGTAATCAAAATCTCAAGACAGAATTGTTCTCTAAGTTCAATATAATATTCTCATCTAATCCTAATTAATCCAAACCAATACAATCAATTAAACGATTTTCTTTAGTTAAACCTAAAGACGTGAATAAAACTGAATTAAAATAAGTTTTAGTTAAAAAGCGTTCCTTGTGGGTTCGATATCTTTTATTACTACAAGCGTATACCGTGCACTTGCGGAAACCGCTCAACAAGTTTTTGGCGCCGTTGCCGGGGAACGCCAAATTTTTAACAAAAATTTATATTTTTCGTGTTTTATTCCGAACCTTGGTTTATAATATATGTATTTATTTATTTTCTAGTTTTTTTTTATTATTGAGGATGGTCACTAGGACTAAATCCTCGTTGTTATTTAACGTTTGCAATTAGATATTTGCAGATAAAAAAAATCCAAGTTTTTTCAAAGATAAACTGGAGATTTGATCATCAATATAAATTCACAGAAGGAGTCTATAGAAAAGAAATTTGGCTAGCGGATACATCAGAAGGAAAAGAAAATTTTATGAAACAGGATGTCAGACGTGACATATGATTTTTCCAGAAAATTTACCTCTTCCCAAACACATTTACCTATTTTCTATACACTTAATCCTTCACCAAAATATCATATCTCCCTGTTAAGAAATTTATTCAATTCCTACACTAAACCCAAATAATTTCCCTTTTTTATCACTACCTTAAACGCCTACATCTTCTCAGACAAGATATATCAGAAGTAGGATGAAATTACCTTATCCGCCAGGAAGGAATTGTATACTTTTAATATAGTTTTGAAAGTTTCGGTTCATGTGCGTAGTTCCAGTTCGTGCACAAAACTAGAAGTTCGGGCATTCAACCGCAATCAGTAGATCCTTGAATTGAGAAAACGCTAAAAAAAAGAAAGAGCTTAAAAAAATGCTAAAAAAAGGAAAAGAAGAAGAAGAAAAAAAAATAATGATTTCAAAGTTTGGGATACAGTTCTACTTTCTTTTATTCTTGCTTGAAATTATTCCCAGGTAAGCTCAGGTCTAGATGGAATGGACCGTTTGTGGTTAATAAAACGTTTGATTATGGAGCTTTAGAATTAGAAAATTCCAAAGGCGATCGATTTAAGGTTAACAGTAATCGATGCAAAATTTATTACGAAGGAGCTCCAATTCAAGCAATTGAATTCATGGACGAATTCTATGAAGATTAATTTATTTAGTTTTCATATTTTTAATTTTTAGTTTTTCTTATCTTTTGTTCATAATTTTTATTTTTATTTCTTTTTAAATTAATCTATTTTTATTTTTATTTGTAGGTTAATTTATTTTTGTTTTTATTTTTTGTTTATTTTTATTTTTATCTTTATTTTTGAATTTGTGTACAAATAAGGTTTTGAAAAATTAAATTCAAATCTAGTCATATTTTCAAAATTTTAATAAAGTGTTAAGTGTTTTTGAGAAAACTATATATCCAGAAATCTCAGTTGAGATTTTCCATGTTTCAGGATTTGGGAATTCTCAGTTGAGATTCCGGAAATCTCAGTTGAGATTTTCAGTATTTTAAACATTTTGATATAACTGTCAGAGATTACAGACATCTCATTTCAAAAATTCAGTCAGTTAAATCCAAAAGGTATCTGTTTGACATCTTTTATTCTTAACAGACACAACCTTTCACTTATGTAACCTATATATTCCTGTAGGTTCAGAATTCTTTCATTTTATTTCATCTCTTTCAGATTTCTGAATTTCTTTCTTCAATTCTAAAATCCTACAGACACCATCTTATTTCACAAACATGACCAAATCTCTAAAAAATGCTAGGAAGAATACTTCTGCTCGTAGCAAGCGTGTTGATATCTCTTCACACTATGGAGCATGGTTTCCCATCTACAATCATGATGAGGGACGATGATATTTGAGGTTTAGATATGCACAATTTTGTGGCATGCTGTATCTGGACGAGTTCCTGAACGAAGAACTCGGGATAAGCGATGACATGAATCACTATCTGACAAACTTAGGATGGACCAAGTTTGCTTCCATGAAGTTTCCTATTATTGGAAACTGGGTACTAGAGTTTCTGTCTACCGTTCGTTTCGTCAATAAGAGGCGTGTTCGTCTCAGTTTTCGATGTGAGGGTAAGATGTTCACTTTTGGATATCCTGAACTTCATTCTTGGTTTGGTTTTCCACCACGGGACACCACTTCGCATCATCCTGGCAGAGATATGATTTCTACAGATATCTGGAGGATGTTGACGGGATTTTGGAGATTCAATCGAAGTCTTGCCTACAACAAATCAATAAATTCTAACTCCACGTTGTATCTTCACAAATTTCTCTGTCATAGTTTGTTTGGTCGAGTCAGAAGTAGTGTCGTCCAAGATACAGATTTGTATGTTTTAGGAGATATTTTCCAAGGCAACATAGTTAATTCCTCAAAGATTTTAATGGAGGGATTAGTTGCCGCTTCACGTTCGAAGAATCGAAAAATAGGGTTTAGGAATATCATATGTGGAATACTCTTGGGTACCGAGGGATCAATTTATGTTCCTTGGACTAATAAAGAGCCTTTTTCCATACTTGATTACGAGTTTTTGGAAAATGAGGGACTTGTCAAGAGAGTTTTTCGTTCTGGTCCACAATTTCTTTCTCATGAAGAAAGACAAATCTTCATTCAAGTGAAGATTAACAAGGCCAATGCACGCCGTATTCCAATTCATAGGGATGCTGTTTAAATCTATTTTGTTTGATTGTATTTATTGTGTATATGTTTGGTGTTTATGTACATAGATGCTTCATTTTTATGTCTATATTTCATAAGGTATTTATTGTAATTATTGTTCATAATGAATAAAATGTTCCATTTTCTTTTTATCATTACTGTCTTTTAATTGAGGAAACACCTTTGGTTTTCTTTCAATTTAATGTTTCAGTTTTGTTTGTTTAAGTTTCAGGAACTAAACTTAGCATTCATGTTACATAATTACAAGAGGAATTGACTTACTCATGTAGAAATTGTAAAAAATATCCAATTTTTACCCAGAAATTCCAGAATCTCAGTTGAGATTCTGAAATCTCGGTTGAGACAGCAAAAGGAGTAAATTTTCAGCGAATTTCAGCCCCCTGCAAGCTTGCTGTCACGACTGGTATGGCGGGATTTGGATGGATTTTTGCACTCTTTCCTATTTCTACTCTAATTACTTGCCTATTACTCTATCCTAATCAATACCTATTACTTACACCTATTTATATCACCTTTATTTTCACCAATCACTCATCTTTTACTCTTCCCAACACAAAGATTCACTCACCTTCCCCATAAATCTTTACCCTATTCATCTTCTTCTTCCCTAAATCACCACCGTTATCTTTTACTCTTCCTTTCATTCTTTCAAATTTCTTCATCTCTTTCACCAAATTTCACAAACAAAAATGCCTAGACAAAAGACCGTTGCTAACAAAACCAAAGCCTCCGAGATCACTAGATTACGTGTTCAATATGGAGCACCGTTCGATATTGCGACGGAGGCCGAAGGACGAAAATTTCACCGTTTTTCTAATAGCGAAGTGGTGTTCGTCGACATGACTTTCCTTGACACCGAAACGGTAAACATATTTTCTTTTACCGACCGTATTGATGAATATCTATCCGTTCTTGGTTGGACAAGATTTGCTAGTATGCGTTTTACTAGTAATAAATCGCATATTATGGAATTTTTGGTCACTTTAACTTATGATACGAATAGAGGTATTATTTCTTTTCGAAATAATGGATTCGTTTTGAAGTCGGGTATGCGGCAATGAACCGATGGTTTGGTTTTCCTACTCGAAATTTTTATTTCAAACCAAAGACTTTTAATGCACACACGGTTTGGCACACTTTAACCGGCTTAGATGTTTTTCATCCGAAGAACACTTCTAGTAAGTTACTTAAGGATAATTGTATCTTTTTCTTTCACAAGTTTTTATCCTTTTCTTTATTTGGTCGGGTTGAAAGTTCAAAGGTGCAAGTCCGTGATTTTTTTGTGTTGGATAGTGTTTTTAAGAATTTGACCGTTGATAGTATTGAGATGATATTTACTAATTTAGTTCGAGCTTCCAAGTCCCGCAATAAGCAAGTGTCAATGGGTAATTTAATTACCGGCATTGTTTTGGGTGCTCGGGGTGAATTAGCGGATTATCAAAATATGCCTCATGTTGGTTTACCTTCCTTGGATATCACAGCACTTCAAAGAGCCAATTTATTGAAGAAATTAGGACCACCCGCATTTATCTCCTACGAGGATCGTACAAGACGTGTTTTTGCTACCTTAGGTGGTGAAGCTTCAAGTTCTCAAGGTTTAGGTGCCCAAGATGATGATGAAGAAGATGATGAGGGATTTGATGATGAAGAGGAGGAGGACAATGTTGATGTTAATACCAACGAGCAAGCAAATGTGGAACCAAATGTTGAAGAACAAGTTGGATGGCAACGTGTTTTGACACAAATGAACGAGCATAACCGTCACATGAATTTGCGGTTAGATAAAGTCGTTGCCAACAATACGAAATGAGTTTAAGGATAAACACGGTGGATGCCAATATCACTACTTTGAGACGTGAGCACAAATCTACTCGTCGTCGGTTGCTATCTTTCTTCCGACGCCAAGGAGTTGCGACTACGCCTTCTCCACCGAGTTCACCTTGATAGGTTTTATCCTTTCTATCTTTTACCTCATTTTCGTTATTATGTTTTATTCGGTTTGGTACAATATTTTTAATTATGTTTGGTACAATTATCTTTATTGTTATGTTTGGATGATATCGTACTATATTTTTACATTCTAATTCGTATGGTTGATTTCGTACTATTTTTCGTGTTTTATCGCTTTTTGCACCTATGAGGACATGGTCCAAATTAAGTGTGGGAGGAGATATTTCATATTCGTTTCAATTTTAAGTACGAATGAATGCAACGAATGAGAATGAATGCTATTTATTTAAGTATAAATGCATGTTGTTATTCAATTTTAAGAAAAGTATATAATGCAACATTTTTATATAAAATGCAAAATTTTTCAAAAATAATGACAATTTTTCATAAACGTATATTTTTCATATGTTTCAAACACTTTAATTTTCAAAATAATATTAAGTATATTTTAAGGTTATCATTATCGTTAGAAATAATATTTCTATACGAGCAATATTTTTACAAATATTTTTATAAATCTCCGATACGATTTTATAAAAAACGTCTCGAGTAAATGTATATAAGTAAAATTTCTTTAGTTTCAAATCTCTATTTTATATCATGAATTCATGATAAATATAAATCTTATTTTCAATTTTCAATTAGGTTTATAGGCATAAATCAAACTAACAACTTTAGCTTTTTAGCTCGGTATGATTTTCGTCTTACATTAAAAACCAATTGAAGTTTTTAAGGAAACTTTAGCCATAATACATGTTGAATTTCAAGTAAATATAGGATGAATGTGCTATTTTTCTTTTCCCAATTTTTCATTTTTCATTTTTATAAACTCGTGTTAATTAAATCAAGTAGTCGTATTCTTAACTTTTGGCCACGATTGAGACCAACCTTATCACAATCGAGGTATGAAAGGGAAGAACATTAAGTACCGTTTACTTTTCGTCACGATTGCGACCACCCTTATCACAGTCGAGGTATGAAAGGAATGTTAGAAATTAAAGCAAAATTAAACGTGTTTAAAGTTTTAAGTAACGATTGCGTCCACCCATGGCATGGTCGGTACCTCTTAAACGAACACAAAAGCAAATTAATTCATATAAAGTCACGGACGAGACCACCCTTATCACGGGCGTGACTAAGCAAATATATTAAACCCAAATCCTTAATAAATCTATATTTGTAATAGTTTAGGTTTGGGAAAGGAAATTTTGTGCTTTTAAATGCCTTGAGACGAAAGATTCAAAAACATGCGTGCTTACACCGTCCCGAATACTTCAATATAGAAATTGAGATACAAGACGAATGATATATCTCTTTTACACAAGCTAGTTTGATACTTTGCGTATAAATTCGATTTAACTAATTTAAAGAGGAATATATGGATATATGTTCTATTTATAAAGAGATTGATTAAAGAATAAATTCAGTGAAATTTTGCTCGGGACTAGCAAAGGCTTAAATGTGGGAGTTTGTTAAGCCCAAAATATACTGATAGGGGTATTTTACCCCTATCTTTTAGCGTGATTTACGGGTTAATTTTAGAAGAAATAAATAAGTTTAATTGTAAAAATAGAGTGTTTTAATAAAATAATGAAATAAAAATAAATTCCGTACTTTCGGTTAATTTTCCGTATTTTTGATTAATATTAGAAAATAAAACGTCAAGCTAACTCGGCTCTCGAGAATTGTATTCAGGTACGAGCAAGAAGTGAAAATCCACCCATACACGCGGGGCGCATCACTCCTCACGCGAGGCGTGAAACACTGGATCAGAAATAATTGACTTATCCACAAGCACCACATGGGATCTAATCACCAATACGCGAGGCGTGTACCACCATACGCGAGGCGTGGAACATGTGTCAGAAATGATTAGCCTAATCCTGAAAGTCAGACTGCATGGTCTCCCTGAGTCAACTATCCATACGCGGGACGTACCACCTTACACGCGGGGCGTGTAAGGAAGCTCCTCAATACAAAAAGTTTAGAGACTCATTTACGCGCGGCGTAAAAGACCCAATTCAAGCAATAAAATCTCAGAAACTCAAACACGCGAGGCGCATCCCAGTCTACGCGGGGCGTGTTTGAGACAACAAGATCTGGAATTGGTCCACATGCAGGAGATTTCTGACGGAATGGGCAAACACGCGGGGCCTTCCACACCCTACGCGAGGCGTATTATGGGAATTCTGCACAAAATCATGCTCCTCCATGCTTGCACCTTGTGGAATTACAATTTTACCCCTAGCTTGATGTGTATAAATAAGAGTGACTAACACCCTTACACACCTTGTAACATATACCTTCTTGAGATTAAACTCTTGTCATTGTAGTTTTAGATTTTGTTTTTAGGCTTTATATAGCCAAACTCTTTCACCTTGAGAGCTTGTTCGTTGATTCCGGCATTCCATCAAAGTTCCGCTCCATCTCCGTGCACCAAGCTCAAAAGCTCCACTATCCAAGTCCTAAGAGACGGCTTTGAGTCCGGTTAGCTAGTTCCGAGGGTGGATTCTTCCCTTTACATTTGCTAATTAGCTTGTACTCATCCTATGTACTAGGCTTGTTTGTAATTCATAATTACATTCTCCATATTTATAATTTATGATTCATAATCTTCTTTTCTATATATGTGTTGATGTTTGTTACTTGTTTTGATATTCGTAATTGATTATTGTGTAGGAGAACGCGATTTCCGACGCCATTCGGGCTACCTTTAGGGATTCATATAGGTGTTGCCTTACCGGAAGTGACGCTCCAGAAACTGTAGGAATTGACAAGCCACGGAACTTACGGGCCCTAATTTCTGGTCCCCAGCATTAGACACGCCTTGACTAGGAACCACATAGTCTAAGTACTTCACGGGTCGGTCACACTACATGTAGTCGTCATTGCAAGAACAAACCATCAACCGTATAAACACTAGAAGTTGTTATTTGTCATATTTATAACTTATCGCATCCACATCATTTCATAGAGTTTCGTTATATAAATTCGCCTCACCCATAGTTAGGAGTAGTTTGTAGTTGGTCCCCATATCAACCTCAAAGTATTCACCGCTTAAATAACGTATAAAACCGAGTCGTTTAATACTTGCAGTTATAAATCCCCTGGATTCGATACCCGGTCTTAACCGGATTATTACTTGATACGACGGGGTACACTTGCCCCTAAATAGTGACGCCTAGTAAAGATAGAGCATTTAGAAAGATCACATCCATAGTCGTAACGCACTTATCATACATATTTTGTCGTAGAAAACACTACACTAGACGGCACGTCATCATATACCTAAAATATCATATATAAATACGTTAAATTTACATTGAAATCGTGCTAATTATATTCATTTAGAATACTTTTACGTCTTTATTTACTTCTTTGATGCAAGGTACTTAATTATTTGGTTAAATCCAAATAGGAGCTAAAACGGAGGAAAAACCTAAATTACGTGCCAAGAATACGTATCAATCAGGAGACCGACTCAAGGAAGATAAGAAGCAGCCGAGAGACGGGGAAGAAAGCCCCTGTCGCGACTGAGATTTTCAAAATCTCAATCGCGACATACGAACACCAGTCACTGGAAATTCGAAGTTTTCAGCTCGTCCCTTCATCCCCTGTCGTGACTGAGATTCTCGGAATCTCATATGAGACAGCGAAGAATTCTGCACAGTTTTCACATGTTTAAATCCAAAAAACGCGTCTGTTCGTTTGGATAAAAGCGACCTTTCACCAGCGGACACGACCCATCAATTACAACCCTTCACCAACTATAAATAAGTGATTCATTTCAGAAATCAATGTTGGAAAATAGTTAGAGAAATTAGAGAGTTGTTATGTTGAAGAAACTCTGACTCAGAAATGAGTCACATTAGTTTACATTTCTGTAAAAGCAAACTTGTTGTACACAAGTTGTTATTAGATTAGTTATAAACACAGTAGTATTAGTTTAGTTTCAAAGGTTGATCAGAGACAAGTTTTCATTCTGGTAGTGGACTGACCAGTCTCTATTCCGAAGATTCAGCGAGAAGAACTAACGGCTGAAGCGCAAAGAGGTCTGACAAACCTACGGAGTTTGAGGGAAAGATTGACAACCCGGATCTCAAAGTTTTCGTTAAAATGCTATCCATGTTTCTTCTTCTCTGTTAACTTATGAAGATTCACAATTCACTAATAATATATTTATTTTATACAATACATTCTTCCTGTTGTTATTTTGATATTGTTCTGACAAAATGATTTTCAAAATGATAAATTGGTGTTTTTATTAAAACGTTTTATACAATCATATTTATATAGAAACTTTGTTGAACACTTGAAAGAATTAGTTTTTATGGATGATATGATCGTTAGCGCGGCTTATCGGATATAAAATACTAATTTGATTAAGGTAGAAATCTGCTCCGATCCAAAGAGATTTCTACGGTTCAAAGCCATTTAATTGCATAAATTCTTGTATTATTACATGTTCATAATCTTACCAAAGTTATAGTTGCTTTCTTTGCTTAATGAAAATAAGTTGTATACCTTCTATTTATTCCAACTACGGAAGCATCTGTCTTGTAAACAAAATCTCAAGACAAAATTGTTCTCTAAGTTCAATATAATATTCTCATCTAATCCTAATTAATCCAAACCAATACAATCAATTAAACTATTTTCTTTAGTTAAACCTAAAGACGTGAATAAAACTGAATTAAAATAAGTTTTAGTTAAAAAGCATTCCCTGTGGGTTCGATATCTTTTATTACTACAAGCGTATATCGTGCACTTGCGGAAACCGCTCAACAACATTCCGCTGAGGATTCCATCTCTGCTGACTAGTACTTCGGTACTGAGTGTTCAGAGGAATATTTCTTTTATTCGGAACCTTGAATTGATTCTGAATAGATGTGATGTCCCTTCTCAGTTTCTTAGAATCTGATTGGACCTCAGAGACAAACTTGTGCATAGTTTCTACGTTGCTATGCAAAGTTGAGTTGTCTTGGAGAAGATATCGAAGGTCACTGAGTTTGACCTCTTCAATCTCGTCACATCGCCTGCTGAGTGCTCTAACCTTCTTGTTACACTTTTTGATAAGTGTGTAGAGGTCACTCAGGGCATTTATCATTTCATTTCTGAGCAGGGGTAGTGATATTACCTCAGTTGAGTGTGCCTCATCATCAGATGCAATGGAGGGGTCAGCATGCACAGAAACACAGGGCTCAACAAGCTCATCAGCCATGAAGCAAATCTTTGCTGACTCAGTGGCATCAGCTTCTGATGATGATGACTCATCACTGTCACTCCAGGTTGCCACCATTGCCTTCTTGCTATTCTTCTTTTCCTTCCTCAAGGTAGGACAACTTGATTTGATATGGCCAGTTTGATGACATTCAAAGCATGTGATGGGCTTTGAGTTGTCCTTTTTGTACTTGCTGTCGCTGGACTCAGCTTTGTACTTGTCAAACTTCTTGTAAGGCTTCTTGGAATATTTATCATGCTTTCTGAACAGCCTTTTCATTTTTCTAGTGCACATGGCCATTTCTTCATCATCTGTTGAGCTCCCATCATTGGAGTCAGCTTTCATGACAAGAGACTTTTGCTTCTTGTCCTCAGACTTCTCATTCACCTCAAAGTTCTTCATTGAGATCTCATGGGTCAGTAGAGATCCAATGAGTTCATCATACTTGTAGGTGGTCAAGTCTTGAGCTTCCTCAATAAGAGTTTTCTTGGCTTGCCAGCTTTTGGGAAGACTCCTCAGTATCTTCTTGACTTGCTCTTCCTCAGTAAAGATCTTGCCAAGTCTTTTGAGCTCGTTGATTATGTTTGTGAATCTTGAGTTCATTTCAGAGATTCCTTCATCATCATTCATTTCAAACAGTTCGTACAACCTCATGTGCTGGTTCACCTTGGACTCCTTAACTTTGTTGGTTCCTTCATAGGTGACCTCCAGTTTCTTCCAGATTTCCTGTGCTGACTCACAACCTGAAATTTTGTTGTACTCTGCAGCATCTAACGCACAGTGAAGCATGTTTATAGCCGAAGCATGATTTTGTAGCTTCTTGAGGTCATCTTCTGTCCACTTAGTCTCAGCTTTAACAACCGTTTGGTCGTCAACAGTTTCAACAGGAACAAATGGGCCTTGGACTATAGAAAGCCATGCACTCATATTTGTTACTTGAATGAAGTTTTTCATTCTGTTCTTCCAAAAGGTGTAGTTAGACCCGAAGAATAGAGGAGGCCGAGTAATGGACAGTCCCTCAGGAAGAATCTGAGTTGTCTGATTTCCTGGGAGGAAACGAGTGCTGTTCTCAGCCATTGTGGGGATCAGCTCAAGATAGTTATATCTTGCTCAATGAGCTTTTAGGCTCTGATACCACTTGTTGGTCCCATGTAACGTGACAAGATTAGTTCCAAGAGGGGGGGATATGAACTATTCAAAAAATTTGTCCGTTAAGGCTGACTTCTTTTCTTTAAGAAAAGGTTTACACAGCAGTGCTGAGTAGTTTAAGACACAAGCTTAGTTAACTGGTGACTAAGTCTGTTTCTTTTCTTGAGTCAGGAGATAACACTTGAGTCTATTCCTGAACTCAGCTTCTCGATGCACTTAACTCAGCGTGAGTTCGTTACTTAGTTTTATAGCAAGCAATATATAAAGGAGTTAAGGGTTAGAAATATGTTACTCAGCAAACATATCCTGGTTCGGCCTCTCCGCCTACGTCCAGTCCCCGGAACTCGTTCCGAGCTTTTTGAATCCTCTACTGAGCTCTTTAAAGGTAGAGCACGAAACCTTTTACAACAGAAGCTGAGTATACAAGAGTACCTTCCTCTATTCCTCTACTCACTCCTATTACTACCGCTGAGTACTATAACCGAGTACTCAGCTTCTCCTTTCTGTACTTCTAGAAATGATAAGTGTTTGTCCTAAACAACAATTGCTAAGACACTTTAGATGAATAAAATCACTCTAGACTTTTACACAAGATTGGAATTGGTGTAAGATTTGCTTTGCTTTTCTCACAGAACTTCAAGTATCAATTTGGTCAGCGTTTCGACTTAATTGAAGATCTGCATCGAATGAAGCATTTGAGTGGCCTATTTATAGTGACACTTGAGGCACCGGTGATTTCAAAATTCGAAATAACCGTTGGAGTAAAACGGCTTCCTGTCGCTTTCACTCAGTACGTGCTCAGCGTCCTCGGCAATCATATTCTTGTATCTTCTGTCTTTGCCAGTACTCAGCAGCTTTTCGTCAGATGAAACAGAATGTTCCCACATTTATGGCAAAGTCTTCCAGACAGCTTCCTGCGCCTTCTGAGCTTTACCCAAAGTAGAAATACTTTGTCTCCAAGTTTATTCTGTTCTACCGCTGACTTGTACTTCTTGTCGTTCAACTCAGCAGCTTCATCTTGAAGCTATTGGTAGAAGACTTCTCGATCCTTCTTGTTGTTGGGCTTATGTCTTACTCAGTACGATAGCGTTTTGAGTCTACTTGGACCATAATGCTTTGATTCTCTTTTATGGGCCTTGGGTCCATTTAGCTAATTGGCTTATTAATCAAATAACTCAACATTGAACAAACACATTAGTATGAATAAATCAAAGCATTTAAATTTAATGTGTTGGAATATTTTTATCATTCACATAAATAATTTTGTCAAATCAAAATCATGTGGAAAGGTGTTTCAACGAAAACTGCTCCAAGTATGACCCACAACCATTCTAAGATGAGATTTAAGCCTATTAACAATGCATTTTAATAACAATTTATAAAGAACATTACGTAAACTGGCAGGTAAGAAATGAGATATCATTTCAATTAGAAATCTCAGAGATAACTGTAATTAAAGTTTCATTATGATCTGGACGAACAACCCTATAAGATAGAGCTTGAGAGAGAAAATTGCAAATCCGACCTCCGGCTTTGGACCACAATCTCTGAAAAAACCCTACTTGGAATTCGTCCAGACTTGGTGCCTTAAAACAGACTCATATAAAAAAAGGGTCAGTCGAGTCTCATCACTTGTAAACTAAGCAACAAGGGAAACAAGTGCACATTCTCCCAAAGAGGGAAACATGATGTACGAGGTAAGCTTGGGCTGAGAGGTGATTTCCACACGATATAAAATTTTGAAAAAATTAAAACAATTACTTTGACCTCTTCAATGTCCCAAATCCAAGTACCACAATCTTTCCGAAGACCGTCAACCTATTTCACACGTCATTTAATAAGAGTAGATGTATGTAAGAACAACGTGTTTTTATCACCGAAACAAAGCCACTTCACTCTTGACTCTCGATACTGATATATCTCTTCATGTAGAAGGACTTTGTTCAATTGCGCAAAAATTTATTCTCCAGCTAAAGCATACCACTAGTTACTCTCATACTGATACAGTTTTGAACTCCTTACAACGGACTGAGAAACACCTTCTTCCTATTAAAAAATGTTACCGAACACTTCAGTATTCTAGGTTTGCAACTTATGGGTAATCTTCTAGAGACCAAAACAAATCGGCACAATAGGATCCCAACTCGTATTAAAGAAAGACATGAACCTCTCATATTGTAGCAAACTACCTTAAATCATAATGATTTGTTATTAGGGCCATAATTTCTCGGATCAAGGTTCACCAAAATCGAGACATGATCTGAATGGTTTATCAGAAGATGGCGAATAATAACCTCAAGAATAAATAGTGGAATTGAAGATTACAAAGTGCCCGATCAAGACGACATGTAGTACAAGTTTGGGTAGTGGAGCCCATCTACCAAGTAAATCACAAATCAGTAAACCCCATATCCACCAAGCTTATGTCATTAATCCACATGGCAAAAGACGCACACAAATCAAGAATATTCATAGATCCATTTTTCTTGATCCAACGATTTGATATAATTGAAATCTCCCATCACTAACCAAGGACCCATAAACTGATCTTTTAGGCTCAACATTTCAGACATATACAACCTTTTAAAGGAAATTTGTGTTGGTCCCTAGTAATTAGTTCCAAAGGGGGGGGGATAGGAACTAATGTAACTTTTTCGCTTTTAATTATGCTGACTTAATGTTATTTTAAGAGTTTGTTAACTCAGCGTGTTGGTCAGCACGGCCGATTGATTAGTCAGACAGTTTTAGTTATATGCTGACTATGACTGCTTGACCTGAGAGTTAGGAATTGACTCTTGAGAGGTCAGCTTCCAACTCAGCACTCAGATTTACTCAGTTTCAGTTTTAACAATTTATATGCCGAGTAAATATCACAAGCAACGCATGCACACACACACACACACACACACACACACACACACACACACACACACACACACATATATATATATATATATATTGAGAGAAAGAGTTTAGAAGTTACTCAGCACGACTTATCCTGGTTCGGCCTCTCTGCCTACGTCCAGTCCCCAGTTCCTCCTGGGATTTTCAATCCAATACTGAGCTCTTTCAAGGTAGAGCACAAACCCTTTACAAGGCAGTGAGTATGCAAGAGTACGTCCTCTATTCGTCTACTCAGCTCCTACTAAGTACTACAACCCAACACTTAGATTTTTCTACCACTGAATGCTTACAACCAAGCACTCAACATACACTCTCAATATTACAATTGATAAACACTTGTTCTCTTTTCAGTAAAGAACACTTTAGAAGATTACACAGAATCACTCTAGCATTTACACAAAGAATAGAAGATTTGGTGTAAGATCTTTGTATTTGAGTGCTTTGAAGATTTCTCTCTTGGATTTTTCTTCTTTGTAATTCGGCAAATGTCTAAGTGAAATCCTTGTCCATTTTATAGATGAATTCTGGAGATTAGACCGTTTGAATTTGGTGTGTCCGTTGATTCCAAAACGACTCTTTTAGTAGACAGCTTCTGGTCAGCTTCAGTTTTGCAGGCCAATCCTGTCATCTGTTTTCTTCAGGTGTCAGCCTTGTCTTCTTCCTACAGACTTGTCTTTTTATGGCAGTTGTCTTTTACCAATAATCCATTGACCCATGTTTCTTGGAATTAGTCTTCTGTGTATTTTCGAGGCTTCAATTATTGGTGCAGAAGATTGGCAGACTTTGTCCTTTAGTGAACGGATCCTTCATGCTATCCTGACTGTCACTCAGCTCCATTCGTTATCTTCGAATGTTCAACTTCCATGCTGAGTTCCTTCTTAGTCAGCTCCGTTCTGTTTATACAATTCTGAAGGAGTCTTCTAATTTAGTCAGCTTCGTTCTGGCAACTTTGAAGGAGACTTCTGATACTGAGTTCTACTCCACTCAGCTTCTATTCTTACATGCTGAGTTCCGTTCCACTCAGCTTGGCTTATGCTGACTTTTGTCCTGTCTAACTTTATATATATATATTTTTGCACTCAATATTGAACAAACACATTAGTACAATTAAATCAAAGCATTTAAATTTAATTGCCTCTTAATCATGGATGATTTTGTCAAATCAAAATCTTGTGGAAAAGTGTTTCAACAATTTGGACCTGACATAAACAAAGGAATCATAAAAGGAGATGTCATACAAAGTGCCCCTCACCCCTTTAATGGTAACTTGAGTGTGGAGAAACTGTATATTTTCAGCAAAATGCAAATATCGGTGCTATCCATTTTCCAGAAAAGTTGATGCCCCCACTAAACCCCTCGGCATCAATGGTATCCATATTAGAAAACTCAATCTTTCTCCTCATCTCCTCGACAATACTTGGATGAAGACGAGGCTCTAATATGACAATAATATCCGGACAAAAATCATAAAGTAAATGATGAAGAGCCTAGTGAAACCCATTACCACAAGCTATAAAACAATTTCATAATATAATCTTCATTAAAAGTAAACTAAAGATATGAACAAAATATAAGAATCTCAAGCTAAATCCAGCCCTAGACAACTCCATGTCCCCATTCGACATTCATCACATTCAAATCTCGAGTATCAAGAGGCTTGGGTAATGGTAGCCATCCTTATTCCACTTGCTTGGACCTGGGGAATCCTCACGAGCCATATCATTCTCGTTATTCCTCTAAGCCTTGTCGGCATCCATAGAAGAATCAACGACATCATCTATAAGGTCAGTAAAGATGTTATGCAAACTTAAGTCAGGAAATCCTGGAGGACCCATAGATTTAATTTTGGGAGTTTCCCTACCCCCTATCCTTTCTTGTAACAAAAGTAAATTTTGGTTTAGACTGTCATTATAAAATCATGATTATTTTTTCGTTAGGGTCTCATTGGTCATTGATAATTTGTGAATTCTATCCAACAAAGCATATTTCACTTTCTTATTAATGAGCCGCTTCCTTTGAGAGCTAGCAACATGTTTTAGTTCAGGGTTGTACTTGCGACGTGGCACAATCATCTAATCCCCATAACTTTCCTCGTTCGAGTCTTTCCCAGTAGCATCAGATTTTGTCAAGTTGTTAGAAGACCCCAACCCCTCATTATTCATATTACCCCTGACTTCTCCACTTCATTGGTGGTCTTCATCTCACGCAAAGCACTTGGATAAAGACAAGCCTTCTTAGAGTGTCCATAACGACCATGTTTATTTCATGCTACATGGAGTCCTTCATACTTAATATGATAGTTAGTCCCATTCAACAATGAGACACTAGGGGTTCTAACAGGTCAATCTCAACAAAGACATGAGCAAACATTCTTTTGTGTAGTTTGGGTTGTGTTTTTGTCGACTTTAACAACCTTGCCAAAGGAATTATCTATCAACATGAGGTAATACTTATCACAAAAATGAAGCACGAGCTCTATAAGTTGAGCCCAAACTAGGGTTGAATCAACAGTGGCTTCAAACGAAGCGAAAGATTGAGACCAAGTACGGATAATGAGATAATGTCATTGAACCATCTAGCGTTCATCCCGGAATCAATATTTCTCTCTCATTAAATCTTTCAAATTTAGCTAAATGGAATCCATGCCCTATGTCTAGTATATCAACCTTCCCTTCGAGTTTCCACAATTCAAGAGCTCGCTTGCAAAGTGCAATATAACCAACAATTTTCTCTAGGATTTTCACAATTAGGGCATCGTTCAAGTTTGATACCCTTCATCGATAAGTTGTAGAGCAATGGTAATATGGAGTTCCCATAAATATAATCAATCTTTCCCAAACCCGATTCACGTAAATCAATTGGAACCCTAGACTCAACTTACATATAAGATCTCGTAATAGTCTATTTGTTCGAACGAGGTGAGAGAGCTTTATGAAGCTGATCGGAGCCACCACTGTTCGATGGGAAAGGCGACAGCGACGAGAATAAAGGTAAAGGCTGGGGTGACCACGTTGACATTAGGGCTTTTCCCTTTCATTTCCTTTAATTAATTTCCTCTGCTCACTGATCTATTAAATCGAAATAAAATAAAATGATTATTTAGCTAATTATAAGACCTTTATGTATTATTCTAAATTAAAATTTAAAAGGCTTAATATATTAAAGTTCTTCTAAATTTGGTCCAAGAAAGTAATCGAGTCTTTGAATTTATATGGTGTCTCATTAGTCTACTAAACTTGCTTAAAATAACATTTTAGCTCTCTGAATTTGTTTAAAGCAATATATTAGTCCTGTGAATTTATTTGCAATAATCTAATAGCCTCCTAAACTGATTTAAAGTGATATACATTTTAATTTGTCCATATTATCATATTACTTTAAACAAGTTTATGGAATTAATGAGACACTTTATCAATTTGAAGTAATCAATTCAGTTTTTTGGATCAAGTTCATAAGATGATGTATTAAGCAAAATTTAAATAAGACTTAATACATTGCTCCATGTACTTGGTCCAAACTTCAACTTCGCACAATATTTAAAAGTTACAAATGAATCTCTAATTTTGTCCAAATGTATTCAATAATCCTATTCTTGTCAAGTTGTATTCAATAGGTAACTATTGTTGTCAAATTATACTCAACAATCTCATATTCTTATCTTATTACATTCAATCAATAGCTCAAACATCAAATAGTCCTTGAACTTTAAAAATTTACAATTATTTATTTATTTGATTTTTTTATACGTCGTAAGTATTTTGATACATAGTGGATGTGTCTTCCGTCTTATGCATTAAATAAATTTTATTGAGAAATAAAATGTTATCGAATACAATTAAATGTATGTTTTTTTTTTTTTTTGAGGAAAACAATTAAATGTTTTAAAAGTGAAATATATCTGCTATAGTTATTAGAAAGTAAAGAATGTTTAAATATGTATTAATGTATTAGGACTTAAAAATAAAGTTTACATACATGTAACATACTAGGATGTACGCAAGCATCGAACAAATTAGCAATCCACTAAAACACAAGTAAACGGCGCCGCGTTTTGACTTTTTGCTTTATTACAAAACCTGAAATTATCTTAAACAAAATCTTGTTATCCAATTTAAGCAAAACTGTAAGTAATAAATTAAAAAAAAAAGGACCACTGTTAAACACAGCAACGCCACGTGTAATATCATATGTGGGACCACACTAGGTTCTGACAAAAAGCTTCAACATATTTTTCCCCTAATTTTGTAATAAATCGTAATACCAAGATATAATTATTTGTTTTAATTTTATAATAAAGTTTTTAGTTATTCGCAAAAAGAAAAACAAAAAGAAAACAAAGAAACGAACACATCGTCGTTTCCTTTTTATCGCCATCTGTAGATCCCCAAGCTTTTTTCTCTCTCTTCCAGCCAGAGACAAGCCTCCATTCTCATAAACCCAAAATCCACTCCTTTCTAATTCTATCCCCTTTGTTCATATTTTTCTTTTCAATTTCTTGAAAAGAAAAATTAAACCCTAGAACATGGGATTTAACACTTCAATTTGATTCCATTTTATCCATTTTTTGCAATGCTTTGACCTTTTGGAATTCGATTTTTCTTCTTGGGGTTGGTAATTTTAACAGAGTTCCTTCTTTCCTCTGTTTGGGGAGGAGGCTCAAGGATGGGTCTCTGCAACTCCAAGCCCTCCCCAAACCCTAACAGCACTCTATCTTCTCCAGTTTCCGGCTCCAAAAACGTCGCCGCTCGAGCTGATGATGACTCTGTCCCCGACAAGGATGGGGTCAAAAGGGATTCTGCTTTAGAAAATGGTGAGCCAAACCCTAGTAATGAGGATCACAACGACGACGAGGAGGAAGAGAGGAGACGGAAGGATGAGAGAACTGCGTTAGAGAGCGTTAAGAAGTCTCCTTTTTTCCCGTTTTATAGTCCTAGCCCGGGGCATTACTTCTTCTCAAAGAAGTCGTCTCCGGCTAGATCTCCGGCTACTAATGCGGCGAGTGCCAACTCTACGCCTAAACGGTTTTTTAAGAGGCCCTTCCCTCCTCCATCACCGGCTAAGCATATACGTGCGGTTCTAGCGCGGCGGCATGGCTCGGTTAAGCCTAATGAGGCGGCGATTCCGGAGGGGAGCGAGGTGGAAGTTGCGGGACTTGATAAGAGTTTTGGATTTTCGAAGCATTTTGGAAACAAATATGAGCTGGGCGATGAGGTCGGGAGAGGACACTTCGGGTACACTTGTCAAGCTAAGTTTAAGAAGGGCGAGCTGAAAGGACAGCAGGTTGCTGTCAAAGTCATACCCAAATCGAAGGTATTATCTGTGATCTGATTTTTCTGCGAATTGACCTCAAATCTCTGAAATTCACTGGTCAACGAATAGTGATCTCATACCACTTAGTCAATGTTTGCTCTGATTTTGGCTTTTTAGGATCGGATCCGTAGCCATATATGTCTTAAATTTTATTTTCCAGTGAAGTTTTACTGATTCCAGGCCAGTCTTACAGTAAAACGCTTATGCTAGAGGCCATGAAATGGGATTTGGGAGGTTATGAGCAAATTCTCTAACTTTGACTCTTGTGTCAAACTAATTGGGTTTTGTATCATGGGTTGCCATTTGATTCTGATTGAAAACGGCGTAGTTGTTGCCCTTTCATCTATGTTGCACGGAAACGGAGAGGTTATTTATAAGAAAAATTAGCTAGGAACGGAAAAGAAACGGAAATGGACACTAACACGAAACGCTGAAACGCTGAAAAGTTAATGAAGAAGAGTTTCCGTGCAACATAGCCTTTCATGGATTGTCTAGTTCCTTCTGTTAACAAGATAAGATATGGTTTATGTTGTATGCTGTGTTTCTTATGTTTAAGTTTTCACTGCATGAAGTATGTCTGTCTGCTTTGTTATTTCTACTGTCAAACTTGACTTGCTATAGTTGTTTTTGCCCCTAGGTATTGTGGTAGATATTTAGGCACCAAAAGTTCCATAATTTATAATATGAACTTCTGCTTCAGTGCTGTTACTTCTTATCTATTGCTGTTTAGTTTCTTAATCAGCCAGTCCAATTTGATATTCATTTCTTGATATGCTCACATATGCTGAAATTTTTCTCTACGTTGTTTGAGCTTTATCTAGAACTAGACTACAATTTGGAATTTTTGTTTTCTTTTTTTGTTGTGATCCATTCATTGATTCTATTATTGTGTTCTCTTCCTTATTATTACTTTTCATTTCTGTTTTTAGATGACAACAGCTATTGCCATTGAGGATGTGAGAAGGGAGGTCAAAATCTTACGAGCATTAACTGGACATAACAATCTAGTGCAATTTTATGATGCATATGAAGATCATGAAAATGTCTATATTGTGATGGAGTAAGTCATTGCAGGCATTCTTTTGAATTAGATGTCATTTATTGTCGTGAAATCACAGAGACAATATAGATGCAAAAAAAGGATTGTTTATTACATTTTTTTTTTCAGGTTATGTGAAGGAGGGGAGCTCTTGGATAGAATACTTTCAAGGTACCTTTTTTTCTCTTATTGTAACCTCTGTGCTCAGTCGAATTGTTCTGTTTCCTGCTAAATGTTCGATAGAGCTAGTAGGATAAATGCTAATTTCTAATTCCTTGTAGGGGTGGAAAATATTCAGAGGATGATGCAAAAGCTGTCTTAATACAGATATTAAATGTTGTTGCATTTTGCCACCTTCAGGGTGTGGTGCACCGGGATCTTAAACCTGAGGTGAAATACTTCATTTCATTTGAATCATTTATGGTAGACTAAAATATATGTCCATGCATCATCTTTTGTTAAGAGTTGTTTCGGGTGGAATTTGGCTTTATTCCTTGGGGCGTATTGGCCAGGCATTTGAAAGACTTTGCTGCTAGAATCTTATGAATGTTTTCATGAGCATGTCATTAGTATGATGTTTCTGAAAATTAATAGCCTCCACCTGGTTGCATGATAAAGAAAGGTGGTTTTGCGGACCATGGTTTATCAAATGAATAATGTAATACTTGGCTGGGCTGGATAATGGATAAGATCAAATGAAAGCTGGTATCTGTTGTGTTTTGGTAGGATGTGCCATTTGTGTACGATTACCTGGATCACTAGATGTAATCGTTAGGTGGAGCAGGGTGAATGATCCGATTTGAAATTGGCTTATCTATATACTTCTTACCTGAATTTGTTGGAAAACTGACTGCATATCTTCTCATTGCATGCAACATCTGCATTTTTTTTTGTCATTCAGGTATTCTTATCTAACTGTAGTTAATTGCTGCATCAGAATTTCCTCTTTACATCAAAGGATGAAAGCTCTCAATTGAAAGCCATAGATTTTGGCTTGTCAGATTTTGTTCGGCCAGGTTTTTGTCCGCACTTCACCTATGGTTTTTCAGCTAGTTCTTTCTTTGTTAGTTGCTCTGACATCAATGGTTCCTCATGCTCATCTTGCAGATGAAAGACTGAATGATATAGTTGGCAGTGCGTATTATGTAGCGCCCGAGGTTCTACATAGATCTTATGGTACAGAGGCTGATGTCTGGAGTGTAGGTGTGATTGCATATATTCTTTTGTGTGGAAGTCGTCCTTTCTGGGCCCGAACTGAATCTGGGATCTTTCGGGCAGTTCTAAAAGCTGATCCTAGTTTTGATGAGACACCTTGGCCTTCACTATCTCCTGAGGCAAAAGACTTTGTCAAGCGCCTATTAAACAAAGATCAAAGAAAAAGAATGACTGCTGCCCAAGCCCTATGTAAATGCTCTCTCAATGACTGCAGTTCGAAGTTCTGAGTAATTTTTTTTTTTATATTTCTGACAATTATTTTTTGCAGGTCATCCGTGGATTAAAAGTTCTAATGATACCATAGTGCCTTTAGATATAATTATTTTCAAACTCATGAAGGCTTACATGCGCTCATCATCTCTTCGAAAAGCTGCTTTAAGGGTGTGTATTATCAAATGCTGTTCCGAATGAGATTATCTTTTATTATTTGTGCTGCTGTCCACAAGATTTGTACAGTTTCTTCTAATGGTTTATGTAACTTCTTTTTCCGCATTGTTTCTATTACTTGCCTTTCATTTTGTTTCGATGTTGTGACAATGCCATTAAGGGGTTACTGCAAGCACGATAATCGTGTGTTGGATCAATCACGTGTTATATAATTAATGTCAGGGAATTCTCATTTAGAGTCCGTATTACAATGCTGGAGAATTGTCTGAAGAAATGCATCTTACATATTAAAATTTTGAAATTGTATATTATCAATAGAGTGGTAGACTTTTATATTATCATAACAAAGCTGCAAACTGTTTTTTCATTTGGACTAGAATGTTTTTTTACAATAGCCTTTGTTCCCTTTGGATTTGATTATATCTAAACTTTCGTTGATGGCTTTATTGCAGGCTTTGTCTAAAACGTTGACAGTTGATGAGCTATTTTATTTGAAAGAGCAATTTGCATTGTTGGAACCAAACAAAAATGGCACAATAAGTTTGGAAAACATCAAAACGGTTGGTTGCTAATGCTATCAGAATAGTTAAATATCGTCATGCTATTTGCTAAAATTTATTCGAATACTTTCTGTATGGTTAGGCCTTGATGAAAAGTGCCACTGATGCTATGAAAGAGTCGCGTATCCCTGATTTTCTAGCTTGTGTAAGTGCTTTAACTGTGATGCACAGTTTTTTAATTTGTAAGTTGCCTTGAAACATTTGAGCTCTAATAGCAAGCCTACTACTTGATTGTTTCAGCTCAATGCACTTCAGTACAGAAGGATGGATTTTGAGGAATTTTGTGCAGCTGCATTAAGTGTCCATCAATTAGAGGCTCTCGATAGATGGGAGCAACATGCTCGTTGTGCCTATGAACTTTTTGAGAAGGACGGAAACAGAGCCATCATGATTGAGGAGCTGGCTTCGGTATGATCGTCCCTGTTCCCTGTCAAACAAATGCTTTTTGTTTTTTTACCATTTTTGTCATCAGTTTTAGACAACTTTTGCTGGGTCTCCAAGAATTGAAGTTTGACTGAAAAGATCTAGAACTAGTTTTTCTTTTTGGCTGGTTTTGGTTTTTAATTATTGATAAAAAACATGGATGGAGACAACTCAGCACAAAGTATGTTATCTTATGAATTGTCAACTATCTTATCTTTGACTTCACCTAGTTGCAGTTTTATTTTCTTTTCTTTTCTTTTCAATTGGCTTTTTCTAGTCGTTAACGACTTGTTGAATTATGAATTAAGAGTATCCCGAAGGTAGACTGATATATTATTTACTTGTATACAGGAACTTGGCCTTGGTCCATCTGTTCCAGTTCATGCTGTTCTCCATGATTGGCTGAGGCACACCGATGGGAAGTTGAGTTTTCTCGGATTTGTGAAATTGTTACACGGTGTGTCAAGCCGGACGATTGCGAAAGCTCAATAGAAGTATGGAACTCAATGCTGTTCAGCTTCAAGTCATACTATACTGGCTTAAGAAAAAGAAAAATCGAGATGGAGGTGGGTCAAGGTAGGTGCAGTAAAATTGAGTTTGTGGATCAAACAAATGTATAAAATGGTGGTGGTACTAAAGCAAAAAGCTTAGGCAATTTATGATTTTCCCATTGTAAAGCTGTGTAGTGAAAAAGTGTGTGTTGGAGGAGAGTGAGATTATGAATTTTCTCACACTGCCCTAACAGACACTTTGATGTTCATACTGATACAGAATGGACTGTGCATAAAGGTCCATGATTGAGTTGTTGTATCATTTTCTGCTTTTCTACAAGCATTTCCACATCAAGACTTAATTGCCAGTTTTCTGTTTTGGGCCTTCACTTCTCAGGTTACTTCTTTTCTTTTTCTGTTTTTTTATTATGTTACTAATGGCTCGTTTGGTTTACTTGTTGTTTAGGTAGTAGATGTTTTGAAATTTTACCATACACTTTTTATCCCCCGTTCAGAATAAAAGGCAAAAAATGAGTTACGAAAGATGGAAACAAATGGGCACTAAGTGCACAGTTTTATTTCATCTAACCAACATTTATATTTTATCTGTTTTAGAGGAAAATATTTAGATAACGAAATTGAATTTTGTTGGTGTTGAAAATCAGTCAATTTTAAATAAAACAAATTCTAAAAATTACAATTAAATTGAAAACTTTTATGTTATTTTTTTTCAAGAGGTCAATGCATTTATAATTTGAAATAATTAAAAACTAAGGGGGATGTTTAGTTCACGTAAAGGAATTAAGAAAGCGAGAAAAGGAGAAATGAAAGGAATTGACAGTCCTGGAGAAAAAAAAGATATAGTCATTGTTCTCTTTATGACTGTTTTATTTAATTGAGAGAATTGTGAATTTCTTTTACAACAATTTTTATATCTATATGTTTTGCATTGTTAAATTAATTATATACAACTACACGATTGAAATCGATACTTCAACCGTTCATATCAAAAGGCTTTGAAATAAAATAAAAAAAATGTATAAAAATCACGTTTTAAAATAACTAAAAACAAATATCAAAACTTAAATAATATGATAAAATAAAAAAAATTTAGTCTAGTATTTTTTTAGACAAATAAATAAATAAATAAGTAAAATAATCAAAAGACAAATTAGTATATGGATAAAAAAAAGTATAATATCAAAATGAAAATTAAAAAGTAAAATAATGATTAATGTAATATTTTATAAGGATAATAGACTTTTTTTTACAGTAAAAAGAATGCTTTTATTGATCAACAGCAAGCGCAGTACAGACACATGGGGGAGGGATTGACATCCAAACCTTCCTATCAGTGGCAGCTGTAACTGCACGAGCTAAAGAATGAGCCGCTAAATTGGTTGTTCTACGAATAAAAGAGAAAGAAACAATGGCTAAATCCTTCAATAGGATTTTGCAATCTTCGATAATTAGATCTAGAGCCGAATTGCCGCTAGTTTCTCGCTGGATAGCATACACTAGTAACTGTGAATCCGATTCTATCAAGACGTTTTGTGTACCTGAAGATTTCAGCCAGCTGAGAGCCTCCCTGCAAGAGATTGCTATCCCTTAATACAAAACCGAACCCCGCATATCCCTTGACTGAGGTCCATGATTGAGTTGTTGTATCATTTTCTGCTTTTCTACAAGCATTTCCACATCAAGACTTAATTGCCAGTTTTCTGTTTTGGGCCTTCACTTCTCAGGTTACTGCTTTTCTTTTTCTGTTTTTATTATGTTACTAATAGCTCGTTTGGTTTACCTGTTTGTTGTTTAGGTAGTAGATGTTTTGAAATTTTACCATATACTTTTAGCCGTTCAGAATTAAAAGGTAAAAAACGAGTTATGAAAGATGGAAACAAATGGGCACTAAGTGCACAGTTTTATTTCATCTAAACAACAGTTATATTTTATCTGTTTTAGAGGAAAATATTTAGAAAACGAAATTGAATTTTGTTGGTGTTGAAAATCAGTCAATTTTAAATAAAACAAATTCTAAAAATTACAATTAAATTGAAAACTTTTATGTTATTTTCTTTTTCAAGAGATCAATGCATTTATAATTTGAAATAATTAAAAACTAAGGGGGATGTTTAGTTCACGTAAAGGAATTAAGAAAGCCAAAAAAAAAAAAAGAGAAATGAAAGGAATTGACAGCCCTGGAGAAAAAAAATATAGTCATTGGTCCTGTTTGGGAATTAGATGTTAGCTGATTACATTAGCTGAGTTGACTAGCGGTTTGTGCGGATCTGTTTGGTCAAAATTAGCTGATTGATAATAGCGGTTTGTGCAAAAAGACGAATAAGGGTATTTCTTTTTTTAATACATAAAATAATTAGGGTTAAAGAAGTCCATTAATTTTAATATTGCAAAACGCTAATTGAAAAAGCTCCTAAAAAGAGCTTTTTCTAAATTAGCGTTTTCATCCCAAAACTCTCTCTCAAATCTCTCTCCACCAAACACTCCAATCAGCGGTTTCAGTGGTCAAACCGCTAAAGTTGGTCAAAACCGCTCTTTTTATCCCAAAACGCTCTTTACCAAACAGGGTCATTGTTCTCTCTATGACTGTTTTATTTAATTGAGAGAATTGTGACTTTTTTTTTAAACAGTTTTTATATCTATATGTTTTGCATTATTAAATTAATTATATACAACTATACAAATTGAAATCGATACTTCAACCGTTAACATCAAAAGGCTTTGAAATAAAATTAAAAAAAAATGTATGAAAATCACGTTTTAAAATAACTAAAAACAAATATCAAAACTTAAATAATATGATAAAAAAAAATAGTCAAGTATTTTTTGAGAAAAATAAATAAATAAATAAATAAGTAAAATAATCAAAAGACAAACTAGTATATGGATAAAAAAAAAGTAAAAATAAATAAGTATAATATCAAAATGAAAATTAAAAATTAAAAAGTAAAATAAAGATTAATGTAAAATTTTATCAGGATAATAACTTATAAGGTAGTAAAAAGAATAAAAAAACCTTATAATAAAATTAGAAGAGTAAATATAAAACTAAAAAAGTAAAACAAATAATTATTTTAGAAAAATAAACACTAAAAAAGAAACGAAATCTTCTATTTTCTTTATATTTTTCTGAAACCCGCTCCTAAAACCAAAGAGGCAAAGTGCAATTTTAAATTTTGTTATAATTTTAATAATTTTTCCACTGGATTACCATTAAGGAGGCATTTAGTTTAAACTTTAAAATCAGAATTACTATTTATATATTTTGTTTGATTAAATTTGAAATCGAAATATTTAACTTTCTAGTGATTCGAATTAGAATATCTATATTCTTTGAAACTGTTTTCTTTGCTAGTGATTCGAATTATAACTTAATAAAAATAAAAAATTTCTCAAAAAAAAAAATAAAATAAAAAACATTCTTATAATTTAAAAACCATTAAATATCAAAAGTTTCACTCAATAAAACAAAGCCATTGATGAAATCAGTAATGAAAACAAAAGGGTGTTGCTATTTACCACCCCTAAATTACTTATCACCGTCTCTATTTGGACAATTTTTCCCTTTTCATAATTTTTTTTCCAGAGAATCTGCATATCTTATGCCAAGGCGGATGAATCTCCCGCCCGGCATATGGGCAGGTGGGATGAATCTCTGCTTTTTGGAAAAACAGTTTTTTTTTCCAACAGCAAACAGTAGGTAAAACAAACGGACCTTACCCTTTATTTTAATTATAGAAATGTCATTTGTTTGTATTTTCTATATTTTTAGTTAGGGATGTAATCGAGTCGAGCTGAGCTTTGGCCTGCTCAGACTCGGCTCATAATAAAATTAACAAGTTTGAGCTCGAGCTCGCGCTTAATATTCTGTTCGTGAGCTGCTCATGAACTGTTCACTAGCTTGATAACAGTTTGTTCGCGATCAACTCGTTAATTTAGTTCATGAACTCAGTTCGTGGATAAATCATTAATTATATTGATTTGAAATTTCTTTAATACAAAACACATAGTTTTGAAATCTAAAAAACTAAAGTTTACACAAAACTAAAATATTTTTACATTTCCCCTTTTATAAAAATATTATTATTAATATAATAATTGAACCAAGCTTGCTCGAGTGTGTTCATAAACATTATAATTGAGCGAACCTATAATCGAGCTGAGTTTCGTCGTGCTCAATCTCGACTCGTTTATTAATCGAGCCGAATCATTTATAGCCCTATTTTTAAAGCTTTATTTGTATTCTTTTTGTTACTTTTGTGGTGGGTTTGAGATAAAATTGTCTTAAGATTTAGGGAATATAAATTGATTTTTCTGTTTATAAGAGCCATTTTTTATCAATCAGATTCCAAATTTTCATTTTTGAAGAAGAAAATGAGGGTTCTTATTACCTTGTGTTTGGGGTTTTATAATTTCTCCAAAATACTTTTGTATTCACAAATTCATGTCTATAAGTTTTACCAAACAGCTTCCATGATGCATGTGTTACATTTCATCTCTTTTTATTTTTAAATTAAATTGATATATTTTTAAGAAGTTAGCTAATATTTCTATGTAATTCTGAGTTTTACTGTTGTATTCTCTATTGTGTGAACTTAAATTTCACCATTCCCAATTCTGAGTTTTACTGTTGTATTCTACATGTTCACACACAGTCAGTCATTACACAAGCTTCGTTCAAGAGATCATACTGATTAAAAATAATAGCAAAAAGATAAGATTTCAAGGAAGGAAAACATCTGTATGAGTCAGCACACTTTTTTATTTTAACTCAAAAACATAGTCATAAAGATTAAAGACAGATTGTTTATATATTAAAGATGATAAGATGGTATGGTGACTCCCACTTAGTCAGAGATTGTAGATCATGTATCTATATCTGCAATTTGAATTTCAAAGACATACATTTGTATTTGGAACAAGAGAGAATCTGATGGATCAAGTTGTTGTTGAGTTTTTCAGTACCTATATTTTAAAATATTAAATCATCTTTATCTCAACACTTTGGTATTGTTTCTAAACTTGTCTTTGCATATACATTATAGGTTGCTTTCATTTTTTATGTTTTGAAATGAATGCATTCTCTAAGTTCTATTTACAGATTCCTTATCTTTGAATGACTCTATCAAAACTGAAGAAACATTCATTATGTAACTATGTGAATTAAAGAAATTAAGGAGACAGGCATTGCAGATGATTTGTTTTTTGTTTTGCTTCTGATAATCCGTGTAAAATGTATAAGCACTTTCATTATAATATTGAAGATTGAAGATTTGGGGTTAAGGTACAATAGAGAAAGATCATAATAGAACCTGTGTTGTTGAGGTGGTGTTTTTTTCAAACAACCTGATAATAGATAGGGCCATAGGCCCATTGGCCCATACTGAGTTTTTTTTTCCTTTTTGGAGCATTATAATGCAGTTTTGCATTTGTTTTAATTATCATTTTTGGCACCTATCAATTTTGACATTTTGCACTTCAAAAATAAGATTGTAATCATTTTATACTTATTATCAACCTTTTTTTTAATATATATATTACTTATATGAGTTAATGTTTTAATTGTCCTTCCCATTTCATACATGAAAGCAAAATTGTAATTATTTTTATACTTCATATTAATAAAACCAAATATCACAGACGAATCATCACCATTATGATTATTGAATCTGAAGAATGCAACTTACTCTAGCAATCTGGTAAAAAAAGCATTAGATTTCTTCTTTCCAAATCTACTTTTTTTTTTTTTTTTGGTGTTGTTAAACCCAGCCCCAATTTCCCACCCCTAACCCCGTGAAATGATGAAAGTACCCTTTCAGGCTTTGAGGTGGAAAATCGGGAGAAAAAACCTCTCCCGACACGTGGGCATGAGGTAATCACGCCTCACCACACGGTGAGGCGTGAGGCTACCACGCTTCACTGTAGGTGAGGACGTGATAGCCTCACGCCTCACCGTGTGGTGAGGCGTGATTACCTCACGCCCGCATGAATAAATCACAAAAAAAATTAGTTCATAATTGTGGCAACTCGAATTATCCGTTTACAAATAAATAAAATTATGGCATTTTAACTCGTATTACCCTTTAACAAATAAAATTTAAAAACATAAACATTAAAATAAACATTAATAAACATAAACATTTACAAACATAAAAGAGTAAATATAATATCAAAGGTATTAAAATGTATGAAGTTCTACAACAATAATTTAGCTCGTCCGACGCCACGCATCCATAAACTCATCCATCTCCCTCTTAATGCGTGGAGCATCCTCGTCAGATCGGTGGGTAGCCGATAGTTGGGTGACACGCCACAACCAGCTAACCCACTGCAAAAAAAAAATTAATAAATAAATATTAAAAATTAAACACATATAAACTAATACTAAATAATAATATTAAATAATAATAAACTTACAAATTCGCTGTTGGCGCGAGCATGCTGTACCGGTCCAACCTATGGTGCATGAAGGAGATGAGGATGCGAATATCGCATATACCAGTCCATATAAGCAGGATCACAAGCAGTGAGATCATATCCAATTGGTCGGTATCTCCTCCGATCAATGCCCCGAGCCGATGGAAATCTCCGCCAAGTATCCTCAACTGTGACTAAGGAATGCGTGAGCTTATACGCTATAGATCTCCATGGTCGTACTACTTTATCAGGTCTAATACGCTCAGCTGGGATAGGCTGAGTATATTCGACCTATCGCAGCACTCGATCGGGCATATACGGCTCGACGATGTCTCTACACCGTATCCAACCGGTGTAGGACACTCGAAGCCAATCATCATCGGGGACAGGACCATAAGGCAACCACGTCACATGAAAAAAAATAATACTCAATAAAAAAAAAATAATATACTATAAATAATACTTAAATTAATTCTAAAATATACTAAATTATACTAAAATACTAAAATTATACTAAAATTATACTAAAATTATAAAAAATACCTGTACTCGCAAAACGACCTCCTATGCGCTGGGTCGGCTGTCTCCCCGGGGTCGGCTGCTCATCGCTATCCTCAACCTCGCGATCATGTGCAACTGCAGACTGTCGCAATGCTCGGGGTGCCACATCCAGGTAGTCCTCAAAAGTATCGCTATCAGGCTCTCTATCATCAAAATCTGTCGCCCCCTCCGATCCATCAATATCAGGTTGCTCCACAATCGGTCCCTTCCTCAACTGGTCCGTCGCAGCCCCTCTACGCCTACGACCGGATATATCAATACCACGCAATCTCGTATGGCGTGGTGTATCATCCTCGCCGTCCATATCTAGACGACGAGCAGATGACGGGATGGATTTTCCACCCCTAGTAGGCCGCTCCGTCTATAAAAAAAATTACATATAGTTAATAAAAAAAATGGTAACATATAAATTATAAATTACACTAAATTAATAAAATTGTAAATAATGTAAATTATACTAAATTTATAAAATTATGATAAAATTATACTAAATTTATACTAAAATTATACTAAATTTATACTAAAATTATACTAAATTTCTAAAATTACCCTAAATTCATAAAATTGTAAAAATTATACTAAAATTATAAAATTACAATAAATTACTAAAATTGTAAATAATGTAAATTTTTATAAAAAAAACATTGGGCGTAAGGGAATCACGTCCAGACCACTGGTCGGGCGTATGAGCATCACGCCCGACCAGTGGTGCGGGCGTAAGCGCATCACGCCCGACCTGCGGTTCGGACGTATGAGCATCACGCCCGACCAGTGGTGCGGGCATGTGGCTATCACGCCCGCACCACTGGTCGGGCGTGATTGTCGCACGCCGGAACCACAGGTCGGGCGTGATGCTCATACGCCCGACTGCGATTCCGGCGAATACAAAAAAAACCCCACAGATTTCAGTTCGATGTAAAAATCAACGAAATAAAACGGTAAATCTTACCACTTTAGCTTTTCCTTTACGGCTTTTGTCACCATCCATGATTCGGTCCACTAATTTGTCCGGATTTGAGCAAAAATCGTATAGGGTTCTTGAGAGGTTTTGGGGTTTTTCAAATTTAGTGCAAAGGGTAGTTCGGTCTATTCACGGGGCTAGAACTATAAATTAGTGGCTAGGTTTAGTAACCCACTTTTTTTGGGTGTTACTGTATACCGCTCCCTTTTTACAGCCTCCGCCCCCCTACATACCCATTATGCCCCTTCTATTATTTTCCAAAAAAATTTGAAATCACCATCCTCTCTCTCTTTCTCTCTCCCGAACAAAGCACATAAGCAAAAATTATGGATCCGAGAACGTCGGCACACGAAAACTCCGAAGATGAGGTAACAATCTAATGTATTTTTAAAATTTTATAATTTGATACAATTTAATTCTGTTTTTTGTCAATGGCGGGTCCTGGACCCGTCCTCGTCTAAAGCGGGGCGGGTCCGTTACCCGCCCTTCACTAAAGGGAGGCGGGTCCTGGACCCGCCTCCCTTTGAATGTTGGCGGGTCCTGGACTCGCCTACTTATGTGCAGGAGGTCCACAGACCCGTTTAGCACCTAATCTGAATATAGTTGTCAATTTTTTTTATATATATTTGAATGTATTTTCAGGAGGCAGCTAGAGTTTGGGTTGGAGACGGAATCGATTATAGTCCTTATTTCATAACGAGCACGTTATTTCAAACAAGTATGGAAGCAATTCAATGGGCGAAAAACATTGCAATCAAAAATGGTTTCGAGCTCGTTATTTCTTCGCATAAACACGGAGGTAAACAAATTCTTTTGAGATGTTCACGTGGCGAACGGTATAGAGGATTGCCTATTCCTTTAGAAGATGGTTTAAGTAGGAAAACAAAAACTAAAGCGTGCGGCTGTCCATTTCGGCTAAAAGTCAGGCAGTTGCAAGATTTTTCGGGTTGGCAGATCGTTGCTAATGCTGGGGAGCACAGTACGCATAATCATGAAATGATGGTTTATGCGGAGGGACACCGACAGATAAGCGGGCTTAGTCCCGCAGCGAAGCTAATTGTGCGTGACATGGGTTCGTATCAAGCAAAGCCGTGTGCTATTATGACGGCACTTCGTAAGAAACATCCAGAAGATAACCCAACAATAAAGCATGTATACAATTATAGAGACCGATTGAGGAAGGATGGGTTTGAGGGTAGAGATATGATTAGTCAGTTTTTCTATCTTGCCGTCACGAACAAGTATTATCATGCTTCGCTTGCTGATTCAGAAACTAATGTATTAACACATGCGCCCTTTGAGCATCCGCCATGAGCCTCTCTGCTCCTCGTTCCCTCCGAACAGAGGCTGTGACGCCACGTCTAGAAGGATGGCGATGTCCGGAACCCTCTCCAATGTCACGCTGGAAAATAAACATTCAACAGTTACTTATAAAAAATTTTCTAAAAGCAATACGCTAAATTTCTAAAAACAGCAAGCTAAATTTATAAATATAATCCGCTAAATATTTCTAAAAACAACACGCTAAAGTTCTACAAAAAAAAATACGCTAACTATTTCTAAATACAACACGCTAAAGTTCAAAAAACAATACGCTAACTACTAATTTTTTTTTTTAGTTTTTAGTTTTCTGTCCCGAAAATCGGGACAGAAAACCGACCGGTTTTCGTAGCGGCGGGTCCAGGACCCGCCGTCAAGCAGAACATGGCGGGTCCAAGACCCGCCATGAGTAGAATCATGGCGGGTCCAGGTACTCGCCATACTAATAACATGGCGGGTCCTGGACCCGCCATGAGTAAAATCAAACGAATTTCTGTCCCGATTTTCGGGACAGAAAACTAAAAAAAAAAAATTAAAAACAAATGTACAAAAACTATTAAGTTCAAACACATACCGGAATGATCCCTACTGCTTTTCCTTTACCTCCACGTCCAGCCATAATTAGTTCGGGTTCTTTTTCGGGTTTGAAATAATGTGTTTGGGAGTTAGAATGTCAATTTGAACTTAATTTTTCAAATATAAAGGGGAAGGGCAAAATTGTAATTTGGGGGCGGTAGGTGGGAAATAAGGGGCGGTGTGAAGCAAATCATTTTTTTTTTGGTAAATTACATCCATGGCCACTGAGCTTTATCCATTTTCACATTATGGTCACTGAACTTTATACTTTTTAACACCGGTGGCCACTTAACGCCTCAAAACGACCGTTGACGGTTAAAAATAAAAAATCCAAAGCATTAATGATATTCTAAGGAACTTTAATTTTTGAAAATTTTCGTTTTGAGGTCATTTAGGTGTTGTTTGGTTAGGAGAGAGAAAGTGAATTTTTAGAAAGAGAAAGCTCCAAAAATTGTGATTTTCGAAAATAAAAAATGTGGTTTCATGGTAAATGTCATTCTGAACAACTTTAATCTTGAACATTTTCATTTTGAGGTCGTTAACGATCATTTTGAGAAGTTAATTAAAATTAAATGGCCACCGATATTAAAAAGTGTCAAGTTCAGTGGTTATACCAGGAAGAAATGAAGCTCAGTAGCTGTAATATAAAAATGGATAAAGTTCAGTGGCTATGTGTATAATTTACTTTTTTTTTTTTGTTACTTTTACTTTGTACAAGTAGTTGATATGTACCTTTTTCTTCGATGAGAATGAGATTCAATTTTATGTTGGTATTAAAGTGAAGAGTTAGGCTATACTTACTTTGTTTTTTATAAAATAAGCCTTACTTTTTCCAAACTTTGACAAAGTAAGCTCATCCAATGATAGAAAAAACAAAGTAAAGCTTACTTTGTTAAAAACAAAGTAAGCATAGAAGGCACCTAAAGTGAAGATTTCGCTAAATTCAAAATTACATTTTTTCGTGGAAAATGCGAATAAATTTTTTTAGAAGTTTTAGTTTTTGCCTATAAATGAAACTCACTCACTAGCCTTCTTCGCACATCTTTTCACCCGGCCAAATTATCATTAGTTGTCTCAATTAGTGAAAATTGCATTAATATCGAAGAATAAATTTAGATTTGTGAATGGAACAATAGAACTTACATAGCCAACATATTGTATTTCTTTACTATAGGAAAATGGGTAAATTACACCCATGACCACTGAACTATACCCATTTTTATAATATGGTCATTGAACTTTTAATTCTTCCTGGTATGACCATCGAAGTTTACACTTTGTTACACCGGTAGTCACTGTCACCGTTGATCATGAATTTTCCACCGTTGACCCCATTATGATCCGATGTCTCTCTCCCTTCCCCAAATATAAGAGCAAAATGGGTAGAAAATTATTGAGAAAGGGGAAGGGAGAGAGACATCCGGTCATAATAAGGATCAATGGTAGAAAATTCATGGTCAATGGTGACAGTGGCCACCGGTGTAAGAAAGTGTAAAGTTTGATGGCCATACCAGGAAGAATTGAAGTTCAATATAGGTATAATTCAGTGACCATGAGTGTAATTTACCCATAGAAAAACTGTAATTCAAACTGTAACAAATATTTTTTATATATAATTTTAAATATAGATAAAATTAATAATGCCACATATCCCTAATTTTGTAAGTAATGATTTAATAAGATAAAAAAATAAATAATCAGATAAATATTTAATGTATCTAAATAAAAGATTGTTTTTTTTATTATCGATAAGGATTTTACATATGATTTTCTTAATAATATTTTGGTTTGAGGGTGAGGAACTTAATGCATATTTACATATTTAAATTTTGATAAGTTTTGTCTACCGACTCTTTGAACTTTTTAAATAACCTATCACATACTTATAATTAGTATTAAAAACCTATAACACACCTAAAATTTGCTCATTCAGACATCTTTAATACAAAATTGTTGATCTGTCACTTATGACAGACGAGGTCGCATGTGAGTGCTATAGAAAAAAGAAAAGTGTATTAATTTATTCCGTATGTTACCTTATATGTCAAAGATGATAGATCAATGATTTTGTATGCAGGAGGTCCGAATGAACCAACTTTAATTGTGTGATATGTTTTTAATGTCATCTACATATATTTGATAAATTTTGAAAGCCAATTATAAATATGTAATAAATTATTTAAAAAAGTTTAAGGTGTCAATAAGCAAAACTTGCTAGCCTACTAAAAATGAAGACTCTATGATATGGGCAAGCCCTTAACACAAAAAATAGTAGAGCCAAATGTTTGCCATTCAATACAACAAAGTACCCCTGTACTGTTCCATTTTGCATATATTCCAAATAGCTATATTAATTTATTAATCAATGATAATTTGCAAAATAAACACAAAACACGTTTCTTGCAATAATTTGCAATCTTTTAGGACAACTTCGACGGTGGATCGGATATAATGGACCTAACCAATGAAAAGAGAAGTATAATACTCATTGGAAAATGATTAGTGTAAGAAAAAAAATTATACAATTATCGTGTTTCTATTGATAAGGTCCAATAAACCGGAACCATATTATCATTTCACATCTTTTTGTGTTTGTTAAATAAGAAAAACTAGTCAAAGAAATTCTTTTACTCTAATCAACAGAATAAACAAAAAATTGACAAAATAATTTACCCGGTTGAAACGGTAAAAGATTTTCCAAAAAAGGTTGTCTCCGTACGTGGAGACGCTAAAACAATTGTGGCCACTGAATTTCAATTCTTAACGATATGGTTACTGAATTTTACACTTTTTAACACATGTGGCCACTCAATTTTAACTAACTCCTCAAACTAACCGTTAACGATCTTAAAATGAAAATATTCAATAATTAAAATTGTTCAGAACGACATTTATCATGAAACCACATTTTTTATTTTTCAAAATCACATTTTTTGGAGCTTCCTCTCTCTAAAAATTCACTCTTTTCGGAGCCGATCATGAGATTCTAGAGAGCTATGGGTGAATTACCAAATGAGGACCCAAATTAAAAAATAAAGTTTACAGGTAAAAAAAAGTGAAAAAATATGTAAAAGAAAAATTAGTTAAAAATGACACAATTTTATTACACTTAACAAGAGATCTAATAAAATATCGAATTTCAAATAAAAAAAACATTTTATTTCGCATTAAAAACTCAATTACTCATGCAAAATATTATCTACAAGCATTTCTAGATGCAGAATCACTAAAAATGATGTCTACATGAATATTCTCTAATATATTTATTTCGATACATAAAATTGTTAAACCATTTAATCTTTTTTGAAACGTTGATGATCTCAAATAGTTTTTCAATAATTTTAACTTCGAAAAAAACTCTTTCAGCATATACAACGGTCACTGACATAATTAAGAGAATTTGAAACGGAGTTGAAATATTTGGATAACAATCTGGTGCTTTGACAAACTCAAGAATGTCAAATGCTGACATCAATAATTTTGGCCAAAACATTTGCAAGACTTTCATTTCTGAAAAAATATCATATGCATCAACATGCGAAAATTATTACAAGAAAATATAGTCATAATTTTAAGTGTTGTGGTTGTTTAGGCCTATGAATTAAATTTATTGTAATTTTTTTGTTGAAACGCTGGCAATCAGGGAGTGCAAATTACAGATATCCCAGCTAGGATGGCACCCCTGCTCTCCGCACCCCTATTGTAATTGAATCTTTTGAGATTTTAATTTCTGTATTTTTTTATAAAATTTTTATTTTTGGACCCCTCATTCCCTTGTACTCAGGGGCGGATACAGGGAGGGGCCTGGGGGGGCCGGGCCCCTCCGGCCGCCGGAATTTCCATGGTTACGAGTAGTTTCGGCCCCCCTAATATTAGTAATAGTCTATATAGACTCTATATAGTAATATTTCATTCTTTAAAGGTAGATGAGATGGTTAAAACACTTGCTTTTTTTTTAAGGTCCTACGTTCAATTCCCCGACCTAATTGATTTTAGAAAGTGTTTATTTATTTAAATTTTATTTTTCAATAATTATAAAACTATGTTACCATTATTTATTTTTATAACACTTTTGAACTCATTTTTATTATGTCTTTTCTATTTTTTTTTGAAACAAAGATGATATTCATACTTAAACCGAATCAGCAACAATGGTATCCTGCAACCAAATCGGGGCAGAAAAGGACACAAACTCGCTAGCATTGGACAGGGCATGTCGTGCAACAACATGGGCTCCCCTGTTCGCTAGGCGTGGAGAGAAAGACACTTTATAATCGTGTCGACAATTTAGCAAAGACTTACAATCCTGAATAATTGACCCATAAACAGACAAGTCTGGATCAGACGAATTAACACTATTAACCACAATCAACGAGTCACTTTCAAATAAGACATTAATACAATTAAGATAGACACACCACTGCAATGCTTCACGCAGAGCTAATGCTTCAGCCTCCCTAATATCGTCAACAATTGGGATTAATCGACTCCGACAAGCCATGAAGGATCCGTCAGAGGATCTAAGTAAAGCTCCCACCCCACTTCGAGGCTCAGCTTTAAAGGTAGCCGCATCACAATTGCATTTAACAAAGCCAGAAGGGGGGCGAGACCAGCTAATATGTCGTACCTGTATCAATGTCGCCTGTGATGTATGCTCAAGATGATGGGCAGTAGTGTTAACATTGGCGTTGGTGTCGACGGTGGTGGACATGGGCGTCCTTCGATGCGCAGCAGGGCGGACGGGGACCGACAAGCCCGCCTGAGGTGCTGAACTTGGCCGGTTCTGTGCGTTGCCTGCCTCGGCTTGGGCCACTGAGGGTGTGGAAAGGTGACGGGCAGCCACGGGGAGGTTCTTCAGTTGGGACTGGCGCCAGGCAGCAAGGTAGTTACCCGCAAGAGAGATTGCCGTTTCTGGTAATTGGATTTTGCTCTCCCAGACTATCTGATTCCTTTGATTCCAAATGACCCAAAACGTCATGGCCATCTTAGTTATGGTTTCCTGATTGTTGGACAAGAGTACCTGCAAAATAGAACCTGTTAGATAATCAGGTTGGAATACATCCGTATTGATCCCGGATAGGTTCCAACATTCTTGGGCATAAACACACTCCACAAAGAGGTGATGGTCGTGCTCAGTATCAGAATGACAGAAGGGACACTGCGTTGGGATTGACAGCCCCCTCCCTGCCAATCTATGTCTAGTGGCCACACAACCCGAAGCCAACTTCCAAATAAACATTCTAACTTTTGGAGGGACATGCATCTTCCAAATTCTACTCCACCCATCATCCTGATTTTCACCACCATATCCATCACAAAGCGCTCTATACCCAGATTTACTTGTGTACATGCCATTTTTGGTAAAATTCCACATTGGTCCATCTTCTACTTCTCTGGTTGGTAATACCATCCTACACACAATTCTGGCATCTGCCTCAGTCAACAACTCTTCCACCTTCCCTCTATCCCAGATTTTCCTACCATGAACAAACAGGTCAGCCACTTTTGTATCATCCTGCTGCATAACAGCATCACCCTGGGTCCTAAAAGGTGCCACCGTATTCACCCATGGGTCTTTCCACACATACATTGACTTCCCATCCCCAATTCTCCATCTAACTTCCAGTCTCAATACCTCAATGGCTCTCCAAACACTCCCCCAAACAAAACTAGGATTATTGCCCAATTTGGAGGAAAGAAAAGGGTCTCTAGGGAAATATTTAGCTTTGAACATTCTACCCACTAAAGAATTTGGAGTAACCATCAACTTCCAGGCCTGTTTGCCTAATAAGGCAAGATTGAATTTTTGGAGGCTCCTACAGCCCAAACCTCCCTCTTTCTTATCCCTGCTAAGTCTATCCCAACTCTGCCAATGAATCGATTTCCTACCCCCCGGTTTCATACCCCACCAAAATGAATTCATTATCTTCTCCAAGTCCAGGCAAAGGGATTTAGGCAGTTTAAAGACACTCATACAAAAAGTTGGCAAAGCCTGCGCAACTGCCTTAATTGTAGGCTATCTGAAATCAAATTTTTTAATTTTTTTACATGTTCAGCACTCCCTAAATCCAATTTTTTTTTACTATTAGAACTATTAAATGAAATCTAGCTTAATTTTGAGAAATTGTACATTAATACTTAAATTGGTTCTTGACCATTCAATTTTTTTTCCTGAACGCACGTGTAAAATCGGCCCCCCAACCGAGTAATCCTGTATTCGCCACTGCTTGTACTTAGATGTGTGTTGCGAATTTAAGTCTAAGATTAATTTTTTTTTGGTAAACTTAGATCTAAGATTATTTCTTTAACCGTTGCATCTTTTAAGATTTAATTTTTGTATTATTATTTTTTTATTTAAAAAATAATTATTTTTGGCCCCTTCATCCCTTGGATCCTGGACAAGCGCCCATCCTGTCCGTGCCTAAGGTCGGGTCTGTCTCTCTTTCCTAACAAAACAAGACCTAAATGACATCAAAACGAAATTTTTTAAGAATTAAAGTTTCTTAGAATATAATTATGCTTCAGATCTTTTATTTTTAGGTTGTCAACAGTTATTTTGAGACGTTGAGTGGCCACCAATGTTAAAAAATATAAAATTCAGTGGCCCTACTGTTAAGAATTGAAGTTCAGTGGCCATAATGTTAAATGATTAAAGTTCAGTGGCCATGGATATAATTTACCCCAATCTTTTAAAACGGTGAAAATTTAAAACTTAATTATGTTTAGCAGCTTTTTAAACACATACTACTATCAAATAAATCGGCGGATAGCGCGGGTTGAAAGCTCGTTTATATATAAAGGCTACGAAATTCATATCTCCACTAGAATTCTCAAATGGCCTTGAGATCGGACTGGGAGGACGGAGAAGCGGAAAGTGAAGAAGAAGGAGAAGAAATCGATGATGACGAGGAAGAAGAAGAAATCGATGGTGACGAGGACGAAGAAGATGAAAATGAAGTAGAAGAAAAAAAAGATGACGGAGACGACGAAGACGAAGAAATCAGGTAACCTACTTGTCAATCCTGCAACACATAGGTTTACTTTGCTCTTGCTATTTGGTTTATTTCGAAAATTTTATTGGAGATGCGATCGATTGCAGCGAAGATGAGAAGAAGGAACCGGGTAAAGCTCTCTGCAACTATATGATTATTTCAAGGAGTCGATATTTTTGTATATAGCATCTTTTGTGCATTCTGGAAAATCCGCTATCCTCGTTTCCCTACCGATTTATGAGACATAACCGTGGAATATTCAACTTGTTCAGAGTGGAATGATTTCGAAGCTTTAAGTCTTAAAGAGTGCAAAGATTATCTAAGATTGCATGGACTCAGGATATCTGGGAGTAAGGATGTTTGCATTCAGAGAATTAAGGAATGTCGGAGGTAACTTACTCTTTTGTATTAAAATATATTAAAATTAGTTTCTTGCTTTCTAATTCTTTTTTTCTATTATTAACTACAACTAGAAAACATATGCCTTTTGTAGTTAATTCTTTATAGAATACACGAATGAAAGAATTAATGTCATGAGGAAGTATGGTTAATTTGACTGCTCTAGTGGATGTTCACATCTGAATCAGTTCCAATTTCTAGACAGAATTACTTTGACTGATGATTAGTGACTTTGTATCTGCAATTGATGATGTTCATTGTGTTGTGATGGACTGCAGTAGATATTTTCGAACCTATAACTTATCATATTGCTTGAACTTCAAAGCAATTTGTTCATGCCTTTTGGTATTCATTCACAGAATAGGTGTGAGAGCATATCCTTATCAGTTTTGCCACACACACGCATGCGCGAACTTTATAAGTGTCTGTAAGTCATGATTTTGATGAAAGTATGTGACATGAATATATATACACCTTGCTAACTGTTGCGTGCATGTGCACAATGGTATATATAACGCTCTGAAGTGCTGTTACAGTAGACAAAAATCGAAATAATGTTCGCGTTACAGGATAAAAACAAGAAACAGCCCATCACTTTATCCCGGGTTATCCTTTGTCATCGATTGTAGAGGTAAAAGTTTTGTACATGTCCTTGTAGTTTTCTTTTTTCAAGTGTAAAAATGATATGAAGTTGTATAATTGGAAGCAGGTGACGTCTGCAAGGGAGATGTAATTATGTTCAGACAGAGAGTTTGTAGGTAGTACCCTGTTCTACTTCTTTTATATCCTTATTTTTCTTTTCCTTTCCTTTTTATTTTTGTATTTGATTTAGGTCTTTAACTCATGACCCTATATTTATTTTTTGTATATCAGGTTTAATCTAGCGAATAAAACTCAGATTTTTCTTGGGATGAGGACTGTAGCGGGCAGGATTGTCAAGGAAAGTTATGGTTCAGCCAAGCAACAGCTTACTTTTACAGTAAGGTTTAAGTTGTTACATGTGCTTTCGACCCAATAGAGTTATTCTCACTGAAATTATTTGCTTAAAACATTAGAGGACTATTGCAATGCATGATAATTTGAGTTCGTCTCACATTTTTGTTACTTCTTTCTAATTTTAGGCTTAGCCTTTTAGTTAGTAATTTATATGATTGGCAACTTGAATATACAAGGTTGAAGTACTGTGGAGCAGAGGGACTAAGAGATTATCTCCGTTTTCCAATTTGCTTGTGAAGGGCCGCAACCTTTACAAATCATGTCCTGTTAGACAGGTAATTGGCTAGTTAGCAAAACAAGTTTCAGTGGTATTATCTACTAATAAGTATGGGTTCTTTCTGTGTTCTCGTTTCTACCTCGTAGCGCTGGAAAAATGAAGACGAAAGATTACGAGTCCTTTCTGAGAAACACAGTCGAGGAGCAGCTGCAAGAGCTGTGAGAAAATTGAGGAAATCAAAGATAGAGCAATATACAAACAGACAACATCATCTAAATGCGAGATCTGTTGTTCGTGGCAATCCTACTTGGAGGTACTCAAAAAGTGGGCACATGAAATTTCATAACCAAAATCTACCATCTCAGTCTGTTAGGCATTACTTCGGCTCGAGTTCAACTATGGTTTCGCCGCTTCTTCTGAGGCCTTATGTGCCTGATGCATCCCTGATGCCTGCTTTGCAACATTGGAGAGTTTATCACAGGAATGGATTTCATCGTTACCAATCAAATGCCAGCTGCAACATTGGAAGGAGTAACCTGAATCCTGAAAGGGAATTTCACCAATTTCCCAGAGTACAGAGAACAGGAGGTTTTCAACATTGTCATCCTGGAAATGCTAGATTGGACAGGCATCGGTATGATCCTCCATGTTCCCCATGAACAATTATTTTTCGTTTTCATTAAAAGATGGAATATCATTTTGGTTGCAATTTTAACATGTTTTACATGTAGATGAATACTCTTTAGGTTTTTCTCAGCAAGTGCATGAGAATTAAATTGTGGCCTTTAGCATTGGTAATATGCTCCACCATTCGGATTATTAGCTTGCTAATCTGAGAGCATGTGCATGTGGCACTCTGATGGAGGTTTTTGTCATATCGTGTCAGTTATCTATTAGAGATTATATTGTTTATATATTATTTATTGATAGAGTTTATCTCAACCATATACAGTTAGCTAGTATTAGTTATTCACTACAACAAGGATTGTACTCTGTATATATATTCAGTTATGATTCAATAACATACTCAGTGATTCAAACTGTTACATGGTATCAGAGACTAATCTTTCTTCCTAAACCTACCTTCCTCTCCCCATCTCACCGAAAACCCTAGCTTCCCTAAGCTGCCGCCGCCGCCACCGTCAAACACAGCCCCCCTCCTCTACCTAAAATGACGAACACCACCACGGCCTCCAACAATTCCGGCAAGTCCACCACCAATACCAACACAACTGCGACCTCTCCCAACTCCGATTCTACTCCCACCACTCATCCATCCCTGACTGTTTCCAATATCTCCACTTTCATCAAAATCACCCTTGATATTGAAAAAGGCCATTATCCGACTTGGGCGGCCCTATTCAAACTCCATGCTACAGCCTATCAAGTTCTCGACCATATCCTTCCACCTCCAAACCCTTCCGCTACATCTCTCCAAAACACAAACCCTGCACTCTGGTCACGTATTGACGCTGTTGTCCTCCAATGGATCTACAACACTATCTCCCTTGATTTGCTACACACAATCATTGAAGCAGATTCGTCTGCAGCCGCTGCCTGGACCAAATTACAAGACATTTTTTCTGACAATAAGCACTCTCGTGCTTTGTTCCTTCAACAGGAATTCTCAAAAATCAAACTCGATGATTTCTCCGACATCTCATCATACTGTCAGCATCTCAAATCCCTCTCTGATCAACTCTCGAATGTTGACTGTCCTGTTACCAATGATCAGATGGTCCTGCAACTTATTTCTGGCTTAACTGACGCCTACGACACAGTTGGCACACAGATCCGACACGGAGATCCTCTTCCTCCTTTCCACAGAGCCCGATCTATGTTGATCCTAGAGGAAACAGCAAAATCCAAAAAGAACAGCCCCTCCACCGACTCTGTCGCACTATCAGCATCCTCTGATGTCGCTGAACAGCCGCCGCACCACTCCCATCGGCCAGCGCATAATCGCGCGCCACAGCCCTATCGCGGTGGGCGATACGGCGGCCGTCACAATCGCGGAAGAGGGGCCGCTACAACAACAGAAACCAGGCCGGCTCCTCTTACCGTCAGCCGTTCAACCCGCCTTGGGCTCCCTACTATCCCTGGGCGGCGCAGCAGCCATGGGCAGCACCACCGTGCCCCTTCCCGACGGCACCTTGGCCAACTCAGTCACCTTCCGGTCGTCCACAGTCGCACCCCGGCATCCTCGGCCCGCGCCCTAATATGCCACAGGCTCATCTGAACATGTCGCACCTAAGCTATGCCCCTACAGACATTGAACAGGCCATGCACACCATGACCATCACACCACCGGATCAATGGCACATGGACACAGGAGCCACGTCTCATATGACTGCAAACAAAGGTACACTCAAGTCTTATTTTCATTCGAGCCTCAATAATAATATTATTGTCGGTAATGGTAATTGTGTGCCTATTTGTGGATCTGGTAATGCATCTTTAGCCACCAAACACTATCCCCTTAAATTGAACAATGTCTTGCATGCACCTCAATTGATCAAAAATCTAATTTATGTCCGTCAATTTACTACTGATAATCAAGTGTCTGTGAATTTTGATCCTTTCGGTTTTTCTGTGAAGGATTTACGGACGGGGACTCCTATCATGAGATGTAATAGTACCGGGGCTCTCTATCCAGTTGTGTCTAGCAGTCTCCTATCACTTTCTCCTCCTTCCGCTCTCACTGCATTATCTTCCGATGTCTGGCATCATCGCTTGGGACATCCCGGACCTCCAATTTTAGACGCTCTTTTGAATAAAAATTTAATTTCATGTAATAGGATTAGGAATACTTCTGTTTGTTCGTCTTGTGTTACTGGAAAACAAGTTCAATTACCGTTTCAATCATCTTTTAATTCTGCTTCTATGCCTTTTGACTTAATTCATAGTGATATATGGACATCTCCTACTCTGAGTTCCAGTGGTCACCGTTATTATGTTTTGTTTCTCGACAATTACTCTACTTTTTTGTGGACTTTTCCTCTAGCCAAGAAATCCCAAGTCTATTCTGTATTTCTGATTTTTCGCACTTTCATTCGAACTCAGTTTGAACGTGACATTAAATGCTTTCAATGTGATAATGGCGGTGAATTCAATAATAATTCTTTCCGTCAATTTTGCGTTACTAATGGAATGGAATTCCGTTTTTCGTGTCCATACACTTCCTCTCAAAATGGAAAATCTGAACGCACCATTCGAACCATTAACAATGTCATTCGAACCATCGTAAATCATGCATCCGTCCCATTTAATTTTTGGCACCACGCCCTTGCACTTGCCACGTACTTACTCAATATATACCCTCACAAAATATTGGGCTACAATTCACCAACTACAGTACTCTATCAAAGGGAACCCACTTACTCTCATTTACGTATTTTTGGGTGTTTATGTTTTCCTTTGATTCCGTCTTCCTCTCGTCACAAGTTAGAAGCTCGCTCCCGTCCTTGTGTCTTCCTAGGTTACCCATCCAATCATCGCGGGTACAAATGCTATGATTTATCCCAAAACCGAATTATCATCTCTCGTCATGTCGTATTTAACGAATCTGTTTTTCCTTTTGCTGTCAAACGCGCAAATTCCACCTCTACTCCTAAGGTCGACACTGAAATCGGTGGATTATCACCTCCTGTTCATTTCGAACCAAACTCTCCGTCTCCCAGTCCTCCCACCTTGTCGTCGTCGAGTCTGGTCCCGTCCGCGTCCTCCGAAACAGGCTTCTCGTCGCCTGCGTCTGTCACTCCACCTGTGTCTGTATCTCCTTCTTCGCGTCTTGTCCCGTCGGCATCAGCGTCGTCGTCCCCTGAGTCCATTGCGTCTTCTGGCTCCTCGTCGCGTCTGTCCCCTAATTCGTCCCCAACACGATCATTGAGTTCTGAAAATAATTCCTCAAATAGAACAGCGACCGCTGTTCCACAGCAATCACCCACCAATCTTTCCGATCCAGATACAAACGTACACCGCATGACCACACGAGCACAACACGGGATTTACAAACCCCGTCGCATGCTCAATTTACACACTTCCACTTCACATAACATTTCCCCTTTACCCAAAACACCAGCCCTTGCATTATGTGATCCAAATTGGACACAAGCCATGACTGATGAGTTTGAGGCTCTTATTGAAAATAAGACGTGGGTACTTGTACCCCGTCCTAAAAATGCTAATGTTATTCGTAGTTGGTGGATTTTCAGGCACAAAACGAAATCGGACGGCTCATTTGAAAGATACAAGGCCAGACTAGTTGGAAACGGGTCAGGACAATTGGCCGGTGTTGACTGTGGCGACACATTCAGTCCTGTGGTCAAACCAGCGACTATTAGGGCAGTTCTCAGTATTGCAATTTCCAAAAATTGGAATCTTCGTCAGTTGGATGTCAAGAATGCTTTCCTTCATGGGGATCTTCATGAAACAGTCTACATGCATCAACCATTGGGTTTCCGTAATGCAAAATTTCCAGATCATGTTTGCCTGCTTCAGAAATCACTCTATGGCCTAAAACAGGCTCCACGAGCCTGGTATCAGCGGTTTGCCGCATATGTTACTAAAGTGGGATTTACCAACAGTGTATCAGACAGCTCTCTCTTTATTTATCACCACGGCACAGACACGGCCTATATCCTCTTGTATGTCGATGACATTGTGTTAGTCACTTCGTCTGACAGTCTTCAGCAGTCCATCATCTCCAAGCTCAGCTCGGAATTTGCAATGAAAGACTTGGATCCATTACATTACTTCTTGGGAATTTCTGTCACCCAATCACATGGTTCCCTATTCTTATCACAGCGAAAATATGCATCTGAAATTATTGAGAAAGCAGGTCTCGGATCCTGCAATGCAGCGGCTACCCCTGTTGACACTAAACAGAAGCTCAGTATATCTTCAGGTTCAGCTTATCACAATCCCACTGAATACAGAAAATTGGCCGGTGCTCTTCAGTATCTGACACTCACCCGACCTGACATATCATATGCCGTTCAGCAGGTTTGTCTGTTTATGCATGATCCAAAAACCACACACATGGCTGCCCTCAAGAGAATTCTTCGGTATGTTCACGGCACACTTGACCTTGGTCTCAGCTTCATTGCTTCATCTCCCATCCAATTAATCTCCTATACAGACGCGGATTGGGCAGGCTGTCCCGATACACGTCGTTCTACTTCAGGGTACGGTGTTTTTCTTGGGGATAACCTCATCTCTTGGTCCGCAAAGAGGCAGCCCACGTTATCCCGTTCCAGCGCTGAAGCCGAGTATCGCGGGGTGGCAAACGTTGTGTCAGAAACGTGTTGGATTCGAAATCTTCTTCTTGAACTTGGCTGCCCGGTCCAGAAATCCACCATTGTTTATTGTGATAATGTCAGCGCCGTCTACTTAGCCGGCAATCCGGTTCAGCACCACCGCACCAAACATGTAGAAATGGATATTCATTTCGTTCGCGAAAGAGTAGCCAAAGGAGAGGTTCGAGTTCTACATGTTCCCTCTAGATATCAAATTGCTGACATTTTCACCAAAGGTCTACCTTCCCCACTCTTCGAAGACTTCCGTAATAGTCTCAACGTTCGGCCTCCGAACGTATCAACTACGGGGGAGTATTAGAGATTATATTGTTTATATATTATTTATTGATAGAGTTTATCTCAACCATATACAGTTAGCTAGTATTAGTTATTCACTACAACAGGGATTGTACTCTGTATATATATTCAGTTATGATTCAATAACATACTCAGTGATTCAAACTGTTACATTATCGAGTTAGTGTACACCCATAAAAGTGTCATAATCATGTCAATTCGTTGGGGCAGTCTTAATTTCATGTCGTGTTTGCAGGTCGCATGTAATTAAAAAAATGTAAGTGGATATAATAACATTTCTAAGTATTTGTCATTTGTCATATTCCTAAATATTTTAGGCATTAAAAGTTGCAAATCTACCTGGCTTTCTTCTATTGTTGAATTATGAATTAGGAGTATCCCGAAGGTAGACTGATGTATTTTTTACTTGTATACAGGAACTCGGCCTTGGTCCATCTGTTCCGGTTCATGCTGTTCTCCGTGATTGGCTCGGGCATACCGATAAGAAGTTGAGTTTTCAAGTCTAATTACTCTTTCTGGTTTTTTAATTTATGAACTTTGGGAATCATGATTTACTATGCTATTTATTCACCAATTTCTGTGCATATGTTTGCTGTGGTTTATAATTGTTCACAGCTCGTGAGTTATGCTTTTTATTATTTTGGGGTAAATTGTGTTTATTATTAGATTTTCTAATTTCTTATAAATTTCCTTTTCTTGAAATTTTTATATATATTCCAAGTGCTGGAATATACAAATATTAAGGAGTTCCTATTAAGTTTATTTCAGAATTTTTTCTGCTTGTGTTTTATCCTTGAGAGGATCAGATCTTTGGCTTCTATAGGCGAAGCAGATGCAGAGTTTGTTCCATGTTCCCATTGAGAGTTGCCTTCAATCCAAAAAAAAAATGATTGATTTGTTTTTTATTTTGGGAACTAATTACCCATAGAATAAGAGATTCTATCGGAATCTCCGACTAATTTGTGTCAGCAATATCTGTGAAGGAGATAAATTATTGTCGGAGATGCATACCGACGAGCCATTCACCGAAAGAATTGTATCTGTGGATGTTCAAAAACGAAAAAAAATGGAATAAAATATACCAAAAATGTTACTAAAAGCAAAATAATCTTTTAGTTAGCGAGATTGAATTAAAAATCGAATCAAAAAATTTCAAAACAGTTTATAAAATTGTTAATTGACAAAAAAAAAAAATGTTTTAACTTCACAAAAATGTGATAATCTATTAATATTTTTCTGTATAAAGATATAAAATTTTGTATAGTATATAAAGTAAAATAAAAAATTAGGTTTCACATAATTTTTTTGAATTTTTTGAATTTAGTGTTAAATATAATTTACACAAAGTAACGATACATATATTGTATACATGCTAATAAGAGTAAGTGCACCAATGGTTATTAAGTAATAAAGTGTATAATCTCATATATTATAGTTAGACATTGTCAGTGGCGGAGCTAGGAGCTAAAGGTCGGAGGGGCTAGACCGTAGGTAAAAAAAATTTAAATATTACTTCAACGTATTTATAAAAAATGATATGGTGCAAAAATACTTTAACGTTTACATCTAGGAGCAATTTTACATCTAACGTCTGAAATGGTGCAATTTTACTTCCAACGTTGGCAACCAAGAGCAATTTTAACCCTAGCATTGGCAAGTTAGGTCAATTTTAGACATCATTATACAACACACATTTTATTCTACACTAATTGCATATCCGTTTCCAGAAATTTATGCACCTTGTTCCTAAATAAAATAAAAACAAACACCCGAAATTAAAGTAAATTAGAAATTAAAACCTAAATTAAAATCTCTAAATTAGAGTTCCTAAATTAGATTAGAAGTTCCTAAATTAATTGTAAAGAATCTTTAAGTAAAGAACATATTAATAATAATCCCTATTTTAGAAATTATAAAATTAAATCTAGAATAGAAATAAAATAAAGAATGAGAAATACAAAAAAACTTACTTGAAAATTGGGGGTTAAAAGTTGATTGAGAGAAAAAATTGAGCACAATTGGAATTTAAAAAGAAATATGGAGTGATTTTGGAATTTTCACAAATTCCACCCTTTCTATGTCTGCCTGATTCAGAGAGATTAGAAAAAAAAGATAAGGTTTTAAACCTTGGTATTTGTTAAAGATTTCCATCTATTTTTTCTTTAAACTGAAGGCACAAAACGACATCGTTTTGTGCCTTTAGTTTAAAAAAAATAAACATATGAGAAGGACGAAATTGTCCTTCCCATCTGACATGGCCGGAGGGGCTCCGGTCATGACAGAAAACCACATAGCCAGGGGTGGAAAACAATCCTGGTGGTGTTTTCTGGCGGGCCGGAGGGTCGGGACTCGGGAGACCCTCCCCTACCTCCGGCTCCGATCCTGGACATTGTCATGGTTTAGCTCGAACCGAACCTAATTTGGATTTCATTCTAATTATCTTCGAGTACAGTCTAATCCGTCCTATATTTACATTGGTTTGGATTGGATTGGGCTAAGAGAACTAATTCTTGAACCCTTCCATCTAATATAATTATATTAAAAAAATAAATTATATTAGTATTAAACATATAATTATGAATAATAAAAATGTAGTATAATAAATTTTATTGTTCATTAATTGGTTAAAATTTATAATCTAGAGTAAGTGTTCGGAACATTTCAAATCCAATGCACTGAAAAAAAACATTGAATTAAAGGGTGATTTATGAGTTTCGAATAAAAAAATTAGAAAAACTATAAAAAAAAACAATTACACTTAGCGGCACGTGAAAATAGAATTAACCAAGCAAAATATAAACGAAAGAAAAGTTCAACTATGAAAATAGAATTAACCAAGCAAAATAAACTATGAAAAAACAAGAATCAATTAAGATACAATATAGTTATATTGGGGAATTTTTTATTTTTTATTTTATGTAAATAAATAGCATAGATAATAATTATACTGTATAGTTAATGAAATGAAAATGGAAATAAAAATAAAAAAACAGAAAAAAAAATACAAATTAATAAAAGAAAAGAAAGTGTAAAATTTGGGAGAAGAAAAGCTATTTTTTAGGAAACCCAAGCAGTTAATTTTGATGAATTTTTTTGAGGTATGAGATGGTGGAATTTTGGCACGAGGATAAGGAATTCTAAAATTAAAGAGACGGACGAATTCACAGACTACTTATGGAGCTAAAACAGATGATATTGAAGAAGATATAAATTTTTAAATTTGGACCAGAAATCATCAAGTCCAACTCGTGGACAACTATTATGATGGCAATATTTGTACCATTTTCTTCAACAAAGCTGCACTTTTCATCTCAAATTTGACAAAGGAAACCAATTGAGGTAATGAGATTGAGGATGGGTAAAAATAGAGAGACAAATGAGGCTAATGTGTGCCCAATTTAACTATAAATAGATTTTGTGTTCTCTTTCCAAGACAGCGTTACCAACCAAATCAAACAATCAATCTATCAATAGTTAAAACCCACCAAAATCATTGCTTATCTCGTCTATTTCGTGCCTACATCCTTCAATTCTAGGTTCAAGTTCATCTTTTTCGATTTTCAATTCATAATTTCACCTTTAAAGCTTAATTAAGTTCATACCTTCCGATAATTGTTTCTCAAATTCTAGTCGATATAATTGCTATCTGATTATTAAAACTTTTTAGTTTAAGCTTGACACACGTTCCTGAATCATCAATTTATATTAACTCTTCTCATTCAACAATCTGTCATTATTGTCTTATTCCTTAATTTCAAGCTCCAATTCAGAAACCGAAATACTCAAAACCCCATTTTGTGATGTTTTCTGTTCGTATACGTTTTCTAAATCATATTTGCTAACTATTCATTGATTCCAATATATCAAAACACGCGGAATCAAGCTTTTGACAATTATCAATTTTCATCAAACGATGATTCTGACCAGCCTTTTTTTCCAATTTATTCCAACCGCTACGAGCGGCTGTTTCCTGTAAATTCAGTTTTAATCTCTTCGTTGATATCTAAACTATAAGTCTCAGTCTTTATTTCATCCAAAACCGTCTCCTAAATTTTTCTCACTTGAAATCTTCCCCTGGTCCTTCAATTTTCATGCAAAAGAGCTGGTGCTCTTTGTTTTTAGTTAATTGGTAAAATTCTACTTAAGTCCTTCAACTGTTAAAAATACTAACAAGTCAAATTTCTACATTCTTTTCAACAAATTCCAATCCGATTATTCTAAAAGTCATATTTAGTTTAGATAAACATTAACCAATCTTGAATTCGAACCAATTTTGTCCAAATCCATTTTCACCATTGTTATGTTCTTCCTCAAGTTTAAAGTTTTTTTGGTTAGCTCAAGATCCTCCAAACTCTAATTTCGAGCCACTATCTGATCACAAACCATTTCCATATAATCTTTAGAAGTTATTCGTTGATTCTAAAAGATCAATTCTTCCAAAACCAAGCTTTGGTGTTTATTCGATTTTAATCGAATTTAATTCCACCAAACAATTTTTATGAACATCTCTTTTCTCAAAAAATTTCCAACTTCCACGGTCAATCATTTTTCTCAAACTTAATTTTAATTTCTTCCTTGCCATATAATCTTTGGATTCCAACTTTCGTTTCACTCAAAACAATCTTCTGTTGAAACACTTTTCCACATGATTTTGATTTGACAAAATTATTTAAGTTAATCCCATGATTAAGATAATTAAATTTAAGTGCTTTGATTTAATTGTACTAATGTGTTTGTTCAATGTTGAGCGTATTAATAAATGAAAACAGAAATAAAAAGTAAGACAAGATGAAGTCAGCATGAGCCACAAAAGCTGAGTAGAACACAACTCAGCATCATAGAAGAAAAGTCTTCTTCAGAACAAACGCTTGAAGACGAAGCTGACCGAAGAAGGTGAGTAGAACGTAACTCAGCCTTGTCAAAGATAAAGATCGAAGGCAACGTCAATTAAGTCAAGCTGAGTATACGATAGGACAACACCAATGATCTGTTAACTAAAAGACAGGGCCCGACAAAGGTCTGCATCAATTCAGAAGCCTCGGAATTACGCCCAAAGACCTTTTCGAGACGCATGGATCAACTGGCGTTTTGCAAGAAGACAAACCTGGCGCTAGAAGACGAAACCTGGCGCAAGAAGATGAAACTGGCAAGCCTGGCGACTGCTAATTTCAGACGACAGGATTGGCCTGCAAATCTGTATGCTGACCAATGAATGACGCAAGAAGATTGTTTGAATTCAACGAATATGTCCGAATTCAAATGATTGAAGCATCAGATTTTACTATAAAAGGACAAGTTCATCACTTTGGTCCTTGGCCGATTTACAAAAAGAAAAAAGCAAGTACAGACAGAAAAGAAAATCATCACAAGAGTGAAAATCCAAAAGATAAGCTGTCTGATTAGAAAAAGCAATTTCTTACACCCTAATCCAATCTCTGTGTAAAAGTCTAGAGTGAATTTGTATTCATCTAAAGTGTTCTTCATCTAGAAAGAACAAATTTGTACCAATTGTAAAGATTGAGAGAGTGGTGCTGAGTACTCGGTTTTAGTACTCAGCGGTAAAGAAAATCTGAGTGTTCGGTTATAGCGCTCAGTAGGATTGAGTAGACGAATAGAGGACGGTAATCTTGCATACTCAATTGCTTTGTAAACGGTTTGTGCTCTACCTTTAAAGAGCTCAGTAGTGGATTGAAAAAGCCCGGAAGGATTCTGGGGACTGGACGTAGGCGGTGAGGCCGAACCAGGATAAGACTGCTGAGTAATCTCCAACCCTTCTCTTGATATATATATATATATATATATGTTGCTTGCTTAAATTACTCAGTATATAATTTGTATAAGCCGACGCTGAGTAATCAGAGTGCCGAGTTGGAAGCTGACCTTAAGTGTTATTTCCCAACTCACAAGTGAAACAGTTCTAGTCAGCCTCTGACTAAAGCTGTCTTGCATCGCGCTCAGCCTTGTTGACCAAAACTGAGTGAAGTTATTTAAAGTATTAAATTAAGTCAACATAATCAAGCGAAAAAAATTTACATTAGTTCCTAACCCCCCTGGAACTAATCCTATTACATTACATAGGACCAATACCTTCTATAGCCTCTAAAATCGACACCAAAAGTCTTTGCCCAGATCTCGAACTCTACAATAACATAACTGCTGTTTTTCCAATTAATTAGCAAATGTCCATTTTAATCCTCTATTAGTCTGTTTCACTCTAGACACTTCTAGAATCATTAGAAAGTCCAACAATCTTCAAGTCTCCATTCATGAGCTCTTTAACAACACCAATGATCAATACTCGGCCACAACGTCAAGTTTGTTAATATTTGTTTATTTTTTGCACATTTGTCGCAATTAATTTTTTGGTACATATTGCTTTATTTTTACAATTTGCTCGTTTAATTACGCTTCCAAGTTATAATGTTTCTGCTTTATCTTCCACATTTGTAACTCAAAAACAATTGAAAACAATTACAAAAAATTAATAAAAATAAAGAAAAAAAAATGTCTTTGTGTTTGTTCATTTTAATTTATTAGCCTTAAGTAAGAAAACATTTATTCGGTTGACTTGTCAAGCTAAACCGGAAATCCAAGAGGAATGTTTTTATTTTCAGTCCTTGTTGCCCTCGGCCAATTACTTCCTTTTTAGAAATCAAGGTAGGTGCAAATCATTTATTTTAGTAAAACCCTAGAGTCCCATCTTATTCGGACGTCCGCTGGGGATGTCTACATTGCTATCGTCGATCCATTCCTCCCACCAGCATCACACGCATCCTACCGTCCCGTATGATAAGAATGACCACGATAATTCCATGATTGAACCCAGTGTATAGAAGCCATCTTGGAGAGGTTTATTAGACCCGAAGGAGGTAAGGGGCAATCGCAGTCGAAAGGATTACCGAGCAGACGGGAAGGTTGTAAACGATTATGTTTATGGAAACCCATTGGAAGTAGTAGTATCAATTAATTTGAGCCTTAAACAGAAGCGGATGAGTCCATAGGAAGATACCTGGATCATCAAGTTAATGGGACGAAACCTAGGATACCTAGCTATGTAAAGAAGAATTATGGAATTATGGAAGCCTATAGGAGAGGTCAAACTCATGGACCTGGGGCATGGTTTTCATCTAGCAAAATTTGATAACAAACTTGACAAGGATCACGTGGTAAAAGATGGCCCATGGATGATTCAAGGGACATTATCTAACTGTTAGAACCTGGAATGCTTCTTTCTCTCCTTCGGATGCTTTGATGGAGACAACTATGGTTTGGATTAGGCTTCCGAAACTCCTGATCCGATATTATGATGATGACCTATTACTGGCTGTAGCTGAGGTATTTGGGAAACCGGTAAAAGTGGATGAGAATACATCTAATGCTTCTCGGGGTAAAGCAAACACACTAATAACGCCCTCCCCCCAAAAAGAAACAAACTCTTTCATCCGTTTTTCCATTGGAATTTTCCAAAGGGATTCCAAGAGGAAGTTAAGGAATTGAAAAAGGAGAAAACCAAGATACTGTTAGCATCCACAGTGAGATAGTTAAACCACCTTCAATCGATGAAGGGGCACAGGGAATTCTGGGGAAACTCTATTAACCTCAGGGTAAGTGGTCCTTATCTGTTTTCTGTTTTAATTTATGATAATTTTAAGCTAGAACATCAGAGGAGCTGCCAATCAAAGATATATCCTTCATTTTCACAACTTAATCAAAACCCATCGTCTAACTATTTTTGCTCTCATGGATACCAAAGTAGAAGAAGACAGAGCAAAATAAATTTCTTCTAAATTCAGGGAATTGAATCACTTTCGAACAGTAACAGAAGGAAGAGGAGGGGGAATCTGGTTATTTTAGAGGAAAGATACAATGACCATTAAAGTAATAAGGGAAGCTTACAATTCATCCATAGAAAAGTTAGAATCGACAATGCTACATCTTTCTACTTGACTGTAATTTATGCTAGCACTAATCTCTTCATGCGTAGATGCCTCTGGGAAGATATTCAATTACTACAGCTAACAGGGGACCAACCGTGGGTGGAAACAAGAGATTTCAATGACATTGAGTCAATGAACGACGAACACGGAGGATCAAAACATTACATCAGGAGGTGCACAATTCATAAAAATCAAATCGATTCAGTTGGATTGATAGACCTTGGAGCTAAAGTCTCTGATACTCCTAGAAGAAAAGAGGAATATAAGTAAGGCTGGATATAGCTTATGTTAATTTAGATGGCATAATTGAATTCCCAGAAGCAATGGCATATATTCTTCCTTTCCGAAGTTCAAATCATTCCCCAATTCTGATTTACTTGAAATGAATGACCAAAGCCAACAAAACTAACAAAGCCTTCAGATATGAAATGGCCTGGGAACTCAATGACTCCTTTAAAGATGTGGTTCAAACTGTTTGGAAGCAGAAAAACAACCTCCTTCAAGCCACAGAGGAGTTTAAGAAGCAAGCCTAACATTGGAATAGAAGTGTATGCGGGAATATTTTCCACAAGTAGAGATGTATCCTCAAAAGACTAGAAGGTATACAACATATAATGGGGAGAAGTGATAGAGACTCTTTTCAAGGACTGGAGAATAGGTTGTAATTAGAGCTAATTATCATTCTACAATAAGAAGAGCTTATCTGGTTTCAAAAATCCCGGAAACAATGGATCAAAGATGGGGATAAAAAAACATCATTCTTCCATAATTACAATGATTTGAAGACACAAAAACTGAATAATCTGCCTCAAGGACAGTGCAAGGGAAGTGGTAACGAACCAAGATACAGTCAAGCAGATGAGAGTATGTTTCTTCCAAAATTAACTAGAGCTAAATAATGAGAAAATTATCCATGAACCAGAAACATTTCCTAAACTCCCAGCATTTGTGTTACATGAGGCATTTAAAGATGTACAAAAGGAAGATATTAGAAAGGCAGTGTTTGGGTTGGGATCAAATAAATCCCCCAGAATGGATGGTCTAACCGCTGCGTTTTTTTAGAGACATTAGAATGTAGTAGAAAAGAAGTGTATACAACTTTGTCATTGGAGTTATCCAGGACAGTAATCATATTTCAATATTGAATGAGACAATCTTGGCACTCGTTCCAAAAGTGAAGACGCCAGAAAACTTCAGCCAATTCAGACCAATCAGCCTTTGCTCAGTGATGTATAAGATGGTAACAAAAATATTTGCTTCACGACTAAAACCCTTTCTTCCTCAACACATTGATCAAAGTCAAAGCAATTTCATTCAAGGGAGGCAATTACACGACAACATAATCTTGACCTAGGAAGCAATACACACAATGAGAATAAGGAAAGACAAGAAAGGTTTCATGGTAATAAAAATCAACCTCGAAAAAGCATATGATAGACTGAGATGGGATTTTGTTATTGACACTTTACAAAGTATTGGAGTACCTCAAAACTGGATCAATATAGTGAGCCAATGCGTCACCATCTCCTCATTTCGTATTTCTCTCAATGGGGATCTCTCCGAGAAGTTCACCCAATGCGAGGTATCAAGTAAGGGGATCCTTTATCTCCATTCTTGTTTGTTCTCTGTATGGACAGGCTCAGCCAACTGATAAAAAAAAAGTGTGAAGGAGAAAAATAGAAAGGGATCTAACTAGGTAGAGGATGCCCCCGTCTATCTCATTTATTCTTCGCTAGATGATCTAATCCTTTTTGCAGAAGCAGACTAAGAGCATATTATAGTGGTTAGAGATTGCATTAATTCCTTCTGTGAAATTTCAGGCCAGAGAGTCAGCTTAGTAAAATCTAAGTTTTGTTTCTCCAAAAACATTGCTAACAGGGTAGCAAGGAGTCTAAGTGAGCAATGTGGGATCCCTATAACCAATTGCTTGAGAAAACACCTAAGAGTCAACCTTCTACATAAACGGACAGGAAAGACAGACTTCTAGAATAATATTGAGACCATCAGTAACAAGATTGTGGGATGGAAGGCCTCAATGCTATCATTAGTAGGGAGAGCGACCTTAGTACAATCAGTCACAAATGCAATACCTTCACACCCCATGAATACTAACCTCCTTCCGAAAGGAGTCAATGGGAAATTGGATGCTTTGAATAGGACCTTCCTATGGGGCAGCCGCCCAAATGAAAGGAAAATTCATCTGATCCAGTGGAACCAAGTCTGCACACCGAAAGATAAAAGGAGGCTTAGGTATCAGGCAAGCTGAGGCTCGCAACAAAGCTTTATTAATGAAGCTAATTTGGAGAATCATAAGGGAACCTAACTCATTATGGATACAAGTACTGAAAGGGAAATATTTCCCTCATAACGAAATTTTTTTTGCAGGGTCAGCCAATAAACGCTGCTCAAATACCTGGAGAAGCATCATCGCGGTAGCAAAAGAATTCCAGAAATGGATTAGTTGGAGCCTAGGTAATAGGGAAGCAGTTTATTTCTAGCAAGATATATGGTTGGGAAACACAATCTTGAAGGATCACTGCCAAAGTAATCCTACAAACCAATTACATCTTCGGGTGATGGATTTAGTAACTAATGAAGGCAATTGGCACTGGGAAAAATTTGAACACCTCCTCCCAATGGAAATATGTTTACAAATAGATGCTATAAAAATCGATGCTACGGGTGAATAGAAGGACGAGGTGATATGGACAAACACACCGAATAAGAACTTCTCGACTAAGACATCCTATGAGATTACTGCAGGTGAAGATTGGTGCAATGACAAGTGTGAATGGAATACGATCTAGAATATTGAGGTACCCTGTATAATCTAATGTTTTCTTTGGTTGTTGGTCCAGGAACGACTGCTCACGCAAGCCGAAAGAAGGAGATGCCACCTCAGCCCCCATGCCATGTGTAATGACTGTAACTGGGAGGAAGAAACGCGTATCCACCTGTTTCGTGATTGTCAAGCCTCAATTCCCCTATGACAAGCAATTGGTACACTCCAAACATCCCTAAATTCGATAATTTAGAGTGGAAGGATTGGTTAAACCTTAATTTTAGGAATACAAATCATTTCTTAGAAAATGCAAATTGGAACAGAGTCTTTGCAATCTGCCACCGGAGCATTTGGAAATGGAGGAACAACTCTATATTTGGGACAAATATGGAAACTATACAAGGTAAAATAAAATTCATCAAAAACTATGTAGTGAATTGTGTGGAAGCAGGGGAAGATTAAAACCATATGCCTAAACAATTGCCTCAGGAAACATGGATCAACTGGACTAAGCCAAACAATCAATGGTGTAAGCTCAACACGGATGGATTGTGCAACACAAATTCAAATACCATCGCTGTAGGGGGCTTGCTAAGAGACGCTAATGGTAAATGGATATTTGGATTCAAACAAAACATCGATATAGGAGAGCTCTATGGAATCTATATAGGTTTGAAATTAGCATTGGAAAGACAACTAGATTTCATAGCAGTAGCATCAGATTGTAAGGAAGTCATCCAACTCCTCAACGGTCGATTCCGAAAACACCCATGTCACCCGCAAAGGACCCTCATTCAGGAAATACTCTCCCTTACAACCGAGACAATATTCTTCTCTCATATTTATAGAGAAGCCAACAAGTGTGTAGACTGGTTGGCTAAATCTGCCCTAGACTGCAGTTATGGGGTGAATATAGTCACCGAAATTTCCTTTAAGTTAGGATAATTAATTCAAGATGACTATAGGGAATTAGGGGAAAGCAGAATGATACCTAACTCAAACTAGGTTTTTTTTTTTTTTTTGTAGCTTCTTCATTATGTACCCAAAAAAATATTGAGTTGAATGAATGATTTTTTTCCTCCAAAAAAATTAGAGGAAATTACACGTAAACTCAGTTTGGATTTTTATTTTACAGTTATATAACTATTTTTTATAATTTTTATCAAACTTATATTTTTTATTTTTAGTTTTATCAAATGTCAGTTTTTATTTTTTTTCAAAACAGAGTACCGGTTTTTCTTTAGGAACAGAAAAAATGTTATCCATATAAAAACTGAAACATCTGGTGCCTATTCATTCTTTTTCATGTCAGTATAAATCTATAATGGCGGAAATCAGAGATTTAAATTATTTTTAGTTGGAAAAATAATTCTAATTTATCAGAACTCCTCTTTGGTCTTCATGGAACAAACCTCTTCTTTTACTTGCTTGAGTTTTAAAAAAAAAACCAACAGCAATATCGTGTTTTTTTTCTTTTTGGAAGAGACCAACAATATCATGTTAAAAGTGGCTTTTATTTTGTAAGTATATGACATTTTAAGAAATTTTTTTAAAGTATTAGATAGTTGTAATTAGTTAATTAATAATGACTAATATGTAACTAACCCTGAGAATTCAAGTTTAAAAACTTATATACAACTTTGTCAATTACTTATTTGAATTATATCAAATTCAAAAATATTATGGCAGTTAAGAAAAACCACATTTTCTTCTGATTTTTTCGGCTGCCATTCCAATTAAACAAATAGAAATTAATTTGATTTTTATAAGATAAAAATCACTGCTTTTGATATGTTGAAAATTAATTTATCAATATTAACAAAACAATAAATACTTTTTTATTTATGATTTTCATGTAAAGAACCTTTATTCAGGGTTCTTTACATTAAAATCATATATAACAATATTTTTATTGTTTTGTGAATTGTGATAATTTAATTTTTGATATATCAAAAGTATAACTCTTTATACTATAAATGTCAAATAACTTCTAAATTGATGAAAAGAATCGTGAGAAAATAATTGAAAAACTGTTTTTAACTGCCATATTTTTATACTTGATATAATTGGAATAAGTGATTGACAAACTTATAAATAAGTTTTTAAATTTGAATTTTGATGTAAATTTCCCTAAATTATAATTGGACCAAGCCCAACAGTTAGATGAATTCCCACTATAACTTCATCCACTAAAGCAGTTACAATGTTTGACATTTATCAAATAAAAACTTATACTTTTGATATTATATTAATTAAATTATCAATATTAACTAAATAATAAATATTATTATATATATGAATTTCATGGAGTGTAGAATTTTTAAATTATAGTGTAAAATCATAATATATAGAGAATAATTACATATTAAGAATTAAATTTGGTAATATAACTTAGTTGTAATTTTGTACTTAATTATGATATTCATGTATTTGACCCTTAGAGGAATTTACACGTAAAATCATGTTTGATATTTTTTTTACAATTAAGGAAAGTCGTTTTTTATTTTTATAAAAAACCCATGTTTCTTTTTTACTTTTGTCAAATTACAGCAGTTAAGGAAATTTGAGAAAAACCTGAATAGATTTTGCAATTATTTATTTGACATTTTGAGAATTAAGTTACTACTTTTGATGTATGAATAATAAAATTTTATAGTATAATTAAATTGTAATTATTATTATTATTTGTGATTTTCATGTAACTTACCCAAAAATTAATTGATCACCTACATTATTTTGAGAGTATGTTCGAATTTCTAAAACAAAATAAAAATAGATGGAGATTCATTCAGTATAGAACTGAAGAAAAATATAAATTTCTCCGATTTCTCAAATTGTTACAGTTACTATTATTTTTCTGCCCAATATAAAAAGAAAAAAAGAAGAAAGGAAAAGAAGAACTTCCCCCCTAGAGTTTTAACGTGATTGGCCAAACAAAAGTAGAACATCTAATCTAATAAAACATAGAGATCGCGGATACCGGAAAAGAAATTTCCTCTCCGCCGAAATGATATGACTGACAGAAAGCGCAAACGATCTGTCATTTATATCTCTTCCTCCTCTTCCAGTGACGATGAGGAGGAAGAAGAAGAGGAAAGTGAGGTAGAAGAAATCGATGATGATGAGGACGAAGTAGACGAAAGTGAAGAAGAAGAAATCGATGATGACGAGGACGAAGAAGACGAAAGTGAGCTAGAAGAAAACGATGATGACGGAGACGAAGAAATCAGGTAACCTACTTGTCAATCCTGCAACATATAGGCTTACTTTTCTCTTATCATGTGGTTTATTTCGTAAAATTCAGTGGAGATGCGACCGATTGCAGCGTAGATGAGGGGAAGGAATCGGTTAATTCCGATGACGATGAAGCTTTCTGCAAACATATTATTCGACTTCTCAGAGGTGTGAGTTACTTTTTTTTCTTTTTTAAGTCGCTGTCATGCTAATTTGTACTTTATTGATTTATGCCATTTTTTTATAAAGATAGTATACGATATGATGAAGCTTTGGCATACGAGACGAGTTGTAGTTCACTTTTGGATTGAAAAGCCATCGTGCTTGGTAATGAAACGAGAAATTAGCTGGTCTATTAATCGCTTCAAGGAGTTGTTTTTTTTTTTTTTTTTCTGTATATAACACCTTTTGTGCATTCTTGAAAACCGTTATCCTCGTTGCCCTACTGATGATTTGTAAGACATAATCGTGGAATTTTCAACTTTTTCCTTTGTCTTGTTCAGAGGGGAAGAATTTAGAAGCTTTAAGTCTTAAAGAGTGCAAAGCATATCTAAGAAAGCATAGTCTCAGGCTAGCTGGGAGTAAGGATGTTTGCATTCACAGAATTAAGGAGCATTGGAGGTAACTTACTCTTTTGTATTAAAATATATTAAAATTTGTTTCTTGCTTTCTATTTTTTTTTTTCTATGTTTTACTACAACTAGAATTTCTATCGCTTTTGTAGTTAATTATAGAATACACGAGTGACAGGATCAATTTCATGAGCAAATATGGTTAATTTGACTGCTCTAGTGGATGTTTACATCTGAATCAGTTCCAATTTCTGGACAGAATTACTTTGACTAGTTAGTCACTTTGTATCTGCAATTGATGATGTTCACTGCAGTAGATATTTTCATACCTATGACTTATCATATTGCTTGAACTTCAAAGCAATTTGTTCATGCCTTTTGGTATCATGTTTATTTCCATAACTTCTAGGTATACAGTTAGGAGAGCAATAGGTTTGAGAGCATATCCTTATCAGTTTTGCCACACACAGACACATGCAAACTTTATAAGTGTCTCACAAAATCATGTGGAGAACTGTGAAATATTTAAAAGTTGAAGTCCAATGGCTCAATTTTATGAACATGAATGCTTTGGACTACCACAAAGCTTGACTTATCAAAACCTGATCTTCAACTTTAATTGAAGATAAATTCTAATTACTGAAGTTAGCCTAGTTGGACAGTTTAATATAATGTGTTAGAAATGACTTGGCTATTAAAACTTGGTCAATAAAATATAGTTATAATGGCTCAAAATTATACTTCTTCTATAGAGAATGAATGAAGCCAAGTGTCTAGCTGGAAAGAATATGTTGAATATTACATCATACAATGTAGAATAATAATCTGAAGAAGTGCTTTTATCATGCCGTTTTCTCTGTTGCATTGCATTGCATTGATTCTTATCGAATCATTTTTTAAGAAATATTTACCCTTTGCATCTGAGGCCGCTAAAATACTTGTGAGCATATATATATATATATATTCCACGAAGGTATTTACATGACTTGACTTGACTTTGTTCAGTGGGCTGACTTCACATTGAAGTTTTTATTGAACTTCAAACAAAATTGTACCATCACTATTATGTTATTTTTCAAACAAAAACATACTTAAACTCGTATTCTGAAGCTAATGCGCCTGATTATAATTTAAAAAACTGCTTATCCTTCTCAACTTTCATGTATGTTCTGTCGTGATAAAATGAATATGACTACTTTACAGTAAGACAATAGGTAGGAAGAAACTTCTTTGAGGTGTCCTTTTAAAGACCGACTGTAAGGAAGCCTACAAGGAATCTGATTGGTGAATATATAAGGCTTTTTGCAAGTTCATATGTAACAATCCCATTTGGTATGTCCATTATGCTTTGTAGTTTATTCTCAAATCTTATTCTAGACTACAACTATGACAGTGGAGATACAGGTGAGCTGATGCTGCCCACGCATATAACTTACGCCAAGAAAATACATTTTGCGGCATGAATTTTTGAAGCCCACTTTTGTATGTTAATTTTCTGTGCTCATTTTTGGATCCTTGTCGTTAGCAATAATTCACTAATCAATATTTTGTAATGGTGCAATTTAGAGTCTTTTTATTATTATTTTGCTTTGTAGCTTTAACCTGTCTGTAAGTCATGATTTTGATAGAAGTATGTGACATTAGTATATATAGACCTTGCCAACGGTTGCAGGCATGTGTGCAATGGTATAGATATTGCTCTGAAGTGCTGTTACAGTAGCCAATTTGTTTTTGAAATAATGTTTGCGTTGCAGGATAAAAGAAGGAAACGGCGAATCACTTTATCCTAGGTCATCCTTTGTCATCAATTGTACAGGTAAAAGTTTTGTACATGTCCTTTCAGTTTTCTTTTTTTAAGTGTAAAAATGATGAAGTTGTATAATTGGAAGCAGGTGACGTCTGCACGGGAGATGTAGTCCTGTTCAGACAGAAAGTTTATGAGAAGTACCCTGTTCTACTTCTTGTATATCCTTGTTTTTCTTTTTCTTTTTATATAATATATGTATATATTTGATTGAGGTCTTTAACTTATGTCCCTATAAAGATTTTTTTTTTCTATTTTCTTTTATCAGGTTTAGTAAAGTGACTAGAAATGGGAATGTGCTTGGGATGAGAACTGTAGCAGGCAGGGTCGTCAAGGAAAGCTATGGTTCAACCAAGCAACAACATACTTTTACAGTAAGGTTAAGCCTTATGGTAAAAACTTTAAGTTGATACATGTGCTTTCTACCCAATCGAATTATTCTCACTGGAATTATTGGCTTAAAACATTAGAGGACTATTGCAATGGATGATAATTTGAGTTTCTCTCACATTTTTACTACTTTCTAATTTTACACTTGAGCTTTGTAGTTAGTAATTTATTTGATTGGCGGCTGTAATGGTACAAGGTTGAAGTACTGTGGAGCAAAGGGACTAAGCAATTATCTCCACTTTTTCCTTTGCTTGTGAAGGGCCGCAATCTTTACAAATTAAAAACTTTCCGACAGGTAATTGGCTACTTAGCAAAACAGGTTTCAGTACTATTATATACTAGTAAGTAAGGGTTCTATCTGTGTTTTCATTTCTACCTTGTAGCGCTGGAAAAATGAAGCTGAAAGAGTACAAGTCCTTTCTGAGAAGCACAGACGTGGAACAGCTGCAAGAGCTGTGAGAGCAATGAAGATATCAAAGAAAAAGCAATCTGCAAACAGACATCTAAATGAAGGTTGAGTTTCAAATTTCATTCTTCTGAATTTTCTAATATTGACTGTTATGAAGGCTGTATTTTAAATTTAGTATTATTAAAAAAAGTATGTCCAATATTATCCTTGCATTAGCAGGCAGGAAGCAGCAGAAATGTTCCCGTCATAAGAGACCATCTCAAGCAAAAAAGACAGCTGAATTATTGAAGGGGAAGAATGCTTGTGGGCACAAAAAGAACACGTCGTTGAAACATAGAAAAGTTAGTAATCACCATCAAGAGGTATCGTCATCTAGACAACTGCATTTGAAGGGAAATGCGAGATCTGATGTTGGTCAAAATCCTATTTGGAGGCACTCAAAAAGTGGGCATATGAACATGGAAATGGACCCTAGCCTTCATTCACATGCTTACACTCGCCAAGATACTTTTCCATGGCAAATGGAATTTCATAACCAAAATCTACCATCTCAATTTCCTAGGCATGACTTCGGCGGGAGTTCAACTATGGTTTCGCCGCATCTTCTGAGGCCTTATGCACCTGATACATCCCTGATGCCTCCTTTGCAACATCAGGGATTTTATCACAGGAATGACTTTCATCATGACCAATCAAATCCCAGCTACAACATTGGAAGGAGTAGATCACATCACTTCCCGGAGTCGATTGAGGCAGAAAGGCACCAATTTCCTAGAGTACAGAGACCAAGAGGTTTTCAACATTCTCATCCGAGAAGAGGTAGATTTGGGAGCTGAAAGTGCAGAGATGCCTTGTACTCATAACATTTGCATTGATCAGACTTATCCAGAAACTACAGTGGTACGTGCTTATCTGTTTGTATTTTACAGTTCATGGTTGGAAAATAGATGGTTTATAAGAAAGAGAGACAGAGAATGCAACACCATGTGAGGAGACTGCCCTACTGCATTAATTCGTTCTATAATGTTTTAGTGCTAAACTCTATAAATATAAAAAAAAATCTAATTTTTTTAATATAAATTTTAAATAAAATATGTAATATAATGTTACAATATGACATTCTTCTCTGAATAAAATAATAACAATATGCACTACGAGAAAATATCAAGTCAATCTTTACTTGTACACTAGACGTGTACTCGAAAGATACGCAAGATATGAAATATTCAAATATTATTTATTATTTTGAAGTAAAAAAATTGAAGAAAAATGCTTAGCAACAGAATGAATTAAGGGTTAAAATTACCAAAATTTAACCCATATTGAACTTTATGTATTAAATTAGTCCTCAAATTAATAAATTTTAACAAATAAGTACAAATACAATCAGTTTTAATACTTAACAATTTGTAAAATTTAGGTTAATTTGTTGAAATTTACTAACTTAAAGGTTGACACTTAGTTTAATTTAGGTTTTTTCTATCCTCACTGTCAACTTTAGGGGTCAATATGGTAAATTTTGACAAATTAATCCAAAAATAATAAGTTTCAATACATAATTTTGTAAAATTTAGGCTAATTTTGTTGGAATTTGCTAGCTTAATGGCTGATTTAATACTTAAAGTTCAATTTAGGCTTTTTTTCTTAAATCATGACTGCCAACTTTTGGAGTTATTTTGAACCTTAATTCTCAAAATATTTTGTGTACTGCATAAATTAAAGTATAAATTCTAATAATTTAATGTTTAAATTTTATACCAAATAAACTTGAAAAGGGTTTTTTTCTTTTCCATCGAGCCTTATTTATAAATTACTTTATGCGAAAATTATTTGTTTTTATTGTTTTCGATTTATTTAATTCAGATCTTAGTTTGAATGGTTAATTAAATTAGATATTTTGAGAAAAAACTTTGAGCATTTAAATAAACAAAAACTCAAAAGAAAAAATGACAAATGAAAGACTATACTATATTACTATTGGTTTGGAACATGATAAATGCATGGTGAGAGTAAATATGTAAAACCATGCATAGAAGGGAAAGTAAAAATAAACAACTAAATCAAAAGAAACTTTTACAATATCAGCACGGAGGATTATGTTTCCATATCCCATAATCAGACACAGAACCAGACGCTCTTGCAAGTATATGAGGAATCTTATTTGCTGACCTCGTAATGAAAGAAACAGATAAAATATTTAGCTCGCTAATCAGAGCTTTACAATCATCAACAATAATGTCAAAAGGGGAAACTAGTTCTGTAGTTCCAGAAATTGCAAGAACCAAGTGCTGAGAATTCATTTCCAGATGAACATTCAGATAACCTTCTTTCTTCAACCAACTAAGAGCTTCACGGCAACTCATTCCTTCAGCCAATAGCGGGTCCTGACAGTTATTGATCACACCATTGCCAGCAGCTATGGAACACCCCTCATGATTCCTTAATACAAAACCAAAACTAGCATGACCTGTATCCTGGAATAGAGCAGTGTCAACATTGAGCTTCAAACTATCTTGTGCCGGGCATAACCACTTCAAACTAACTGTTTCTCCACCAGGCGCTGCAATCACAGTCTGGGCCTGCTGCCAACTGTTCAGAAACACTGTTGCATCGTTATAAGAAACAACAGGAGGCTGTCGATTCTCTTCCCACACCAACCTATTTCTATCATTCCAAATTGCCCAGTATAATCTCCTTCCTTATAGTTTTTTTTTTTTTTTTGAGTTACATAAATATTCTTAATGTTTGCAGTTAGAAATAATTTTATCTTTAATTATGCAATTTTAATCATTAATGTCGGTGGCTTGAGTTAATTTTATATATCATTAATAAAATAATTTTTTTAGACATGAGTCATATCAACTTTACTACACATATAGACATGGCAATTATTGTGTTAGAATCGTGTTCGTGTCGTGTCATTTCGGGTTTGTATCAAAAAGAATAAACCCAAACTCAATCCAAAAACTTTCATGTCAAAGTCGTGTTAACCTGTTCGGGTTAGTGTCGATTTCGTGTCATGTTTTTGGGTTACATGTAATTTTGTTATGCATATATATTAATAATAACTCTTAAAAATATAAGAAGATAGGGTACTGTTTTTAAACATTTTATATCATTTTTAGATTAGTATGTTAACACTAATTATCGAAAAGTTCGATAATATCATGTTAGAGGGTCATGTAATGTGTTTATAACAATTTAGGAAATTGAAATCAATATTTGCAATTAACAATTGTAATTTTATTATCTTTATTAATAAAGTGACATAAAAAATACGAGAGAATATAACAATAATTTTAATATCCGTGTCGTTTTTGGGTTCACATATCAACACTAACCTAACCCAAAAATTTGAATGTCAGTTTCGTATCAACCCAAAAATGACCCATTACCTATTAAGTTCAACACTAGCAATAAAAATATATGTCGTGTAATCGGGTCGTGTGTCATTTTGCCACTTCTAAGTTACATGATCAATAATAAAAGATTATATACATACATATATATATATATATATATATATATATATATAGGAGAGGGCTCTTGTGAGAACCCTTTTTTAGATGAGGACACTTCCTTAGATGAGAACTACTCAAAACTACGTCGTTTTGAGTAGAAAAATTAAAAAAAACGAAATGTTGTTGGTGGGGTTTAAACCCTGACCACTTCACACATACTCCATGCTACTTACCACTGAACTAATTGTTTCCCTTGTTTATTATGGAGCGCGCTGATTAATATACCATTATCCATGTAGCTTCTATTGTTTAATATTTGACACATGCACTTATTAATATCGATTAAATGTGCATAATAATAAATTATGAATAGAAAAAAAAATGTGCATAATAATGAATTATTAATGGAAAAAAAAATCCAAAAACATGCTCCAATTTTTTATTTATTTAATTCCTCTATATTTTTTGTAATTTATGTTTTTAAATGTTAAGGACGATGTTCTAAATATTGTTACATACGTTCTAACCTTTATAATTTGTGTTCTAAAAATTAAGTATAATGTTTTAAAAAAATCAGTAAATATATGGACAATTTTTACATTTGTTCTATAATATAATTTATAACTCATATTCTAAATAACATAACGTATGTTCTAAAGTTTATAGTTTGTGTTCTAAAAATTAAGTATAATGTTCTAAAAAAATCAGTAGATATCTGGATCATTTTTGCATTTGTTCTATAATATAATTTATAACTAATGTTCGAAAAAATATGACGCATGTTCTAAAAAATATAACGTATGTTCTAAAAAATATGTCGTATGTTCTAAACTTCATAGTTCGTGTTTTAAAAGTTAAAATATATGTTCTAACGTATGTTTAAAAAAATATATTTTCTTATATAAATAAAATATTAACATGAAATTTTATTAAAATATATAATATATTTTTACTTAAAAAATATTATATGGACCATTTTTGCATTTGTTCTATAATATAATTTATAACTCATATTCTAAATAACATAGCGTATGTTCTAAAGTTTATAGTTTGAGTTCTAAAAATTAAGTATAATGTTCTAAAAAAAATTAGTAGATATCTGAATCATTTTTGCATTTGTTCTATAATATAATTTATAACTCATGTTCGAAAAAACATAACGCATGTTCTAAAAAACATAACGTATGTTCTAAAAAATATGTCGTATGTTCTAAACTTCATAGTTCGCGTTTTAAAAGTTAAAATATATGTTCTAACGTATGTTTAAAAAAATATATTTTCTTATATAAATAAAATATTAATATTAAATTTTATTAAAATATATAATATATTTTTATTTAAAAAATATAGTATTGGATTTTTTTAGCATCAGATGCACTTAATAATATATAAATAAGAATTGTATAACGAACAAACTAAAGCAAACGTATTTTTATTTAAAAATTATAGTATTAGATTTTTTTTTAGCATCAAAAGCACTTAATAATATATAAATAAAAGAATTGTATAATGAACAAACTAAAGCAAGTGTATTTTTATTTAAAAAATATAGTATTGGATTTTTTTTAGTATCAGAGCCACTTAATAATATAAATAAAGGAATTATATAATGAATAAACTAAATAAGTGGCCTAGTGGTAGATGATGTGCGCGTGTCTCTCTCTCTCTATGCCCTAGTCCCAGGTTCAAATCCCTCCACCCAGTCGTCTGATTTTGGTAGAATGAGTCCCCAATCTTTCATTTCAATAGATTAAACGCTCTTATATTTTATTTTATTTTATTACATTAAAAGTTAACTTTTGATGGTTATTCTTTAGCCTCTAAGGGACGACAATAAATCAGGATCTATCAATAAATATATAACGGATATAGGCTTAGCTCTTGTAGCGCAAAGTCATTGATTTGCAGCTGTCGCACCCTGGTTTTCAGGTCGGGACGTGTGGCTGGGCGGATTCGTCTTTCGATTTTTAGGTTTTGAGTCGCCGCCAATCATCTCTTGGAAGTGTGTGTGAGCGTGATTTGGCGCTTTATTTATTTGGATTGACTCTTTATGATTCAGTTTTGATAAGGATGGTCTTCAGAGAGATTGGAGTTTATTTTTCTAGTTATGTGTAGGAAAGACATGTGATCTCACTCTAATCCACCCGACGAATTAGTCCTATTGTGATATTACTTTTTTTGTCAATTGCCTTTTTAAAGATTAAGATAAGGGTTTACTCGGTTCTATGATTTGAATATCATAAGACTTGGATTTTTAATTTTTGTTTATTTTAATTTGAAATTACATATATAACATATATGCAATATTATTTTAATCATACTAAAATTCAATCCATTTCACATATATAACAAATACTATAAAAGGAAATATGAATTTTAGTAATCGGTATTTTAAATGTATTATGAACGTTGCTTTCATGTATTCGACATTTAAGAATTAGAATTTTAAGTTCGAATTTGCTTTAGTTTAGAATATCATATATAACATATACGTAATTGTATTTACAATCCAACTTTTATTTTTTACATATATATAATAAATTTTAATAGTGTTTTTTTAAAAAAATTAATTCGTATGATTTAATTTTATTGGTTCGAGATAATATCTTGAATTAATATATATTCTTTCGCGAGAGAATATCTTTAAAACATATTAGAGACGAGAATAATAATCAAGGCTTGGTGTAAGTTAATTTTTAAAAGTTTTCTGGATGATTCTTAATGATTTATCAGAGCATGGCAGCATGGTATAAGACATTTCATAAGAGATAATATTTTAAACATGAGTAAGGTATTTAACAGTTCAAAATTGGAAGCATTATATTAAACTCGGAAGCCATTACATCATAAAGTAAAGTTGAACAACTTATATGCCTAATATCAGAGCCTAAACCTATTTCGTTGATTTCAAAGGTTTAGAATGAGTAATGGAAGTCTGAGATTTGAGTTGAGTGGTATATTGTTGAAGACACTCAGAGCTCTAAAGCAATCCATCATTGATGTTTTTGAACATGACTTGTCCTTCAGCAGATAGAGTCATGTTTTTACTTATCTCAGTGAGATTGAGTTACAAGGCCTCAACATTCCAAGATTGTTGTGGAAGAGAGAGCATGAGAGTACTTCTGATGTACTCGCATGAGTGTATGATCCAGAGTTCTGTGTTGATTAGAAATTGTTTGAACATTCTGGTGCAGATTTTGATGCTGAGTGGATAGATTAGAGATCTTTTTATCCAGAGCATCTGAAATGGACTCATCAATGTTTTCTCCTTCGGACTTTTCAAGACGGTCATTCATCTCATTGAGCTGAGTAGAAATGGTTTGGAGCTCAATAGATAGGCGATTTGAGACTTCAATGCAATGGCAGAGCTAGAAGGAATGAACCATATGGTATTCTCTAAGGCTTCCATGTGACTTATCATGCCCAATTGAATAGAGGCCATCCGATCAGCATATGTGTGGATACCTTACTGGGGAACTAGAGCTGCAATGGTATGTAAGAGGCTTTTTATGCTTGCTAGCTCGTTCAGCAAAAGCGTTATCTCACCTAGTGAGTAAGCAATCATATTGGTAGGTGGAAGCACATACGTTGGCAGAGATGGTTGAGGAAGGGATGTAGATTTAGCAATTTCAACAGCTTCCTTATGAGTTTTCATAACATCTGCTTGAGATATAAGGTCACTATGCTGATAACCCTTTCAGATGAAGGTTCAAAACCGTCATCTCGAAGAATATAAAACGGTCATGGGGCTCGATGCTGTCTGATGCCCCTTTAGACGACAGCTGCCTTCTTTCATTTGAATTAACCTCACATGATATAAGTCTATTGGTACGTTGTCATCTTACACGTATTCCGGTGATATCTTATTTATTATTCCTGTCACCTATATGACACTTGAATGACAACCTTCAAGTAATTTACCCTTTAGGGTTAGAGGGGTATAAATTGATCTGTTTGTAATGAATAGCCTTTTTTTTTATCATTAATCAATTTCAAAATCTCTCTTTTTAGAAATTATGTTTATACCTAAGGTCTAGGGACTTTTCAATTCTTTCAAGTTTTGCTTGAAATTCTTTGTTGGTTTAAGGTTAAAAACTTTATTGTTTCATTCTCCCAATGCCTAAAGTATTATTGGCCTGAGATGTGGCGGGATATAGCTTACTTGGTGGAGAGGTGTTATGTGTGTCAAACCGCCAAAAGACATGCTCAAAACACAAGTCTCTATATGCCATTGTTAGTTTCAGATACTTTTTGGGAGGATCTATATTTTGGGGCTACTCAGAACTCGAAGGGGGGGTGGACTCTATTTTTGTTGTGGTTGATCAATTCTCTAAGATGGAACACTTTTGTCCGTGTAGGAAGACCAATGATCCTTCTCCCGTTGCAAAGCTTTTCTTTCGATAGATTGTGAGGTTACATGGGGTTTCTAAGAGTATCGTCTCCAATTGTGACACTAAGCTCCTTAGTCACTTTTGGAGAGCACTTTAGGCATTGTTTGATTCATCCTTGGAGTTTAGCATCATCGCCCATCCTTAAATCGATGGCTAGACGAAAGTAGTGAACCAAACTTTGGCTAATATATATGCAAAGATGATAAGCAGAGGTTTAATGCAATAAGGCCACCTCATTTGGTTAAAATCGCCTTTTGAGATAGTGTACACCAAGGCTCCGAATTACACCATTGACTTTGTGAGCATTCCTAGAGTGGAAAAGCTTAGTGTGCCAGTGCAAAAATTAGCCCAAGAGATTTAAAAAGTGCATGAGGAGGTTAAAGCAAGAATTGAGGACAAGAATGCTAAATTGAAGACCAAAGTGGATAAGCACTGAAGAGAGGTACAATTTGAAATTGGGGATGAAGTAATGATCTATTTGAGTAAGGAAAGGCTAGCATGCTCTCACCTTGGAAGTATGGTCTATTCAATATCGTGAATAAGTTGAGTCCGAATGCATATCATGTAGCACTTATGAGTTGGCTGGAAAAACTTCTCATTTGTTTGATGTAAAAGATTTGATCATGTTCAAGCTGGATGCGCCTCTTGACTACCCTAGAGTCCAAATCTTTTCAAGAAGTGGAGAATGATATGAGCATAAATCACATGGAAAGGGGAAATACGAGTAACCGGAACACTCAGAATATACAGGGGTGTTTAGAGTGCAATAGAAAGTATCAGAAATCCAAAAAAAGTAAAAGGATCATTTTTGACCCGAGACCCCAAACTTTTAAGCAACAATTTTTTAGATCGCCCAACCCATTCAAGGTCGGCAGCCCCATGTTGTGCATATTAGATCGTCTTTTATTTTATCTTCTCCTTTTTATCCTCTTATTTATATTTTCTAGTTATTTCCGTTTGGATTTATTTGTAATTTGTATCCTAAGATTGTAAGGGTATAAATACTCCTTTTATGGATTGTAAATATATCTTTGTCAATCAAATTTATGAAATTCCCTTTAGAGGTTAGGGTTCATCCTTTTGAGTTGGGAATTTTTTCTAAATTCTTACAAGCTTGTGGATTTGCTTTGTTTATTTAGGGCTAAAATCAACACATTCTTTCTCTCCATCCCTATCAAGTGAGAAGCCTCCCCCAGCCCACCATTGCAACAACCACATATCTATTGTGTACAAAATAATCCTTAAAGATGTTGAGTTGTGATTACAATAAATAAAGAACACTCAAATTTAGCTCAAGTGTATGTTAGGAAGAATTTTTGGATGGTTTTTCAATGTAGCAACACTTTTATATTTAAGTATAAATTAAAAAGTGAGTCGTTCATACCAATCTTGATGTATTAAGCATTTTAAGTTTCAAAGGCCAAATGAAATTCATCATATACTTGGAAGGATCGTCAAAGAAATATAGCCTATAACAAATAAAGGGAAAAAAAGGTCATTTATTCAAAAGAAAAACAAAGAGAAAAAAAGATTGAAAAAGGGGAAAAAGTGCAAAAGGAAGGTTGTGTGTCCTAAATTAGAACACGAAGTCCATGAATTATCCATGTAAGTTGTAACCAATGTCCCCTTTCTTCCACCCCTTATCTCCAACTTGCCAAATGTGGACCCTTACCCACTTTATTTAATTTAAAATAAATACAAAGAGTAAGTTGCCAAAAATTCTGAATAATATGCACCAATTACAATAAACCACCAAAGACTTTTTATACACTTTCTTCATAGGTAAATATAAACAATCAAATCATGCAAATACATCCAATCCAAACCTCAAAAAGTCAATTTGAAAGATAAAAAATGTCCATAAATGAATACATGACATCACATAAACATTCCTCCAATCAGGATTCAGATTGTGCCAAGGATAACAAGCTGAAATAGTGTGGATAAATCCACACTAACGGATTAAATTTCACTTGGTTAGTTAGTTACTGACCAAATGAACATTACCAATAGATCCAAATATAAAATTAAGGTATGGGACATAACCTTTATCTGGAATAATTGTAGGGATAAAGATGGTGTGCAAAGATAGAATGTATGAAGAAGGGGGAAATTTGAAGATTTTGCAGGAATTTTGGGGTAGTTGGGAAATTTATAAGAAATAGAGGGGTTAAGTTGGGAGGGTTAAGAGAATCTAGGGATGAAATTGGAAGGGTGAAGGTCGATCTCTTGAGTCCAAGCGGAGCGGTCTTGAACATGTAAATGCCAGTAGGTTTGAGCCAGTGAGTCTGGATCCATTGTATTGGTACTTCCACCTATATTTTGTTCCCCAATTGACGTCCTTTGAGAGTTTGATGGTCCCCTATAATCAATTTCACAATTTCCTTAATCTTTTCGATTTTTATTTATCCTAATGGGTTTAACTCGACCTGTGTAAAAATGTCTGAGACAGAAATGAGATTACTTTCGAGTATTCGTTATCCATCATATATAAAAAGGTTTGTGTCCGTCATGTATAAATAGATTAGTGTCTTTTACTTTTTCGAATGTTCATAAATATGGATAAAAAATGGAAAAAAATGAAGAATAGAAAAATCAACTATTTATTTTAAATATCTTTTACATTCTTAATAAATTTTAGTTATTTATAAATTTAATTGTTTTAATTTTGAATTTGTTTGTTAGATTTGCGAATGGTTTGTTAAATATTTATTTTATTGATGTTTATTTAAATTTGTAATTTATTTAATTTTATTTGTTAATTCTTGAAGGATAGGCTAACCGTAAATTAAATAAGACGAGAATGAAAGTCAAAATGCATTCCCATTAAGGTGTGAGACGAGACATAATTCTAGAAATAAAAGGGCAAGAAATCATTACGGTATAAGATTATCACATGTACCATCCCTAATTAATTGCACTTTTATTATTAAACTGTTTTTAAATTGAATTAAATTTCAAAAAAAAAAAAACTGAATTAATCAAATTTCAATATTTTCTCTATACCCACGAATATATGCAAAAATTCACTACTTTTTTACCACTTTCTTACTATAACCAAAATTATTAAATACTATATAATAAAATAAATGCTCTAATAATTAAAATACTTTATTAATTGGGGGTATATTAAAAGATAAAGAAAGTTCTCGTGGTTTAAAAATTTATAAATAGAATCTGTATTTTATGAATTTTGAAATTAAAGAATATGAGTCAATTTTTCAATCAAACAATACTTGACATTGAACAACTTTAATTCTAGAAAATTTTCATTTTCAGATCGTGGATTTGGATAATTTACAAAGTTAGTCTTTTTAATTGCTCTAAACGCTATCTTTTGGTGTAAATAGTTAAGACAATAATTTTTTAAAGAAGGTCAGAGTTTACAAACCGCAAAAAATATACATACTTTTATTTCATACTTTTATTTCTAAACTTTTAAATCATATTTTTTTTTATTTTTAATATATTAATAATATTTAATATTTTTCTGTGTGTAGGCATAGTTTTTTTCTATATTCGTAGGGGGTAAAAAGGTAAATTGGTGGCAAAAGAAGTAACCTTGGTGGGCCAACAACCCCATCGATAATAACATGGGCAATATGAACTCCCAAAGGTTGAAACTCCCTGGCTAAACACTGTGACAGAGCTCTCAATGCAAACTTTCCACAGCCTGTTTTTCAAATGAATAATGATTATTAGAAAAGGAGAAAGGAATCTTCATATCAAAGATTCAATATTTAGATTCAGTTTACATACATAATTCAGAGAAACCAGCTATCCCGTTTAAAGAAGCTGAACATCCAGTGAATAATATGGTCCCCTTTCCTCTATCAATCATGCCTGGAAGAACCTGATTCCCATTTTCACATAAAATATCAATTCTATCCATCCACTCAATATAACATCTTCTTCTGATTTACCATATCTTTTTCTTTTCTCCTGTTTAATTTGCAGAATTATAAGCAATCGGAATCTACAAAATGACTAGCCAAGTAAATCTAACTGCCCGTTTGTTCTACTTTCTACTTTCTGTATTCTATTTTTTTTCTTTTTACACTACAAAGAAACAAAGAATGTTTAGTTACTTTTAAAAGCAAAATCACCTAACTATTGGCAGCAACAACAAACAAAACTAAGAGCAGTTCACATATATTGCACAGAAACTAGCATTCATTAGTATTTTTTGTGTTTTGTGTCTATTTTCATTTCCGTTCTTTTCCATTTTCCAGACTCGTTTGTTTTACTTACTATTTTCCGTGTTGTTGGAAAAAACTATTTTTCTAAAATGCAGTGATAAGACTAACCAAACACCTAAAATTATAGTGTGAAAAGACAGTTTGAAGCATGAGAATGAGATACCAAACACCCCTCCATTTCATTACTTTTTAGCTATATTTCTTTTTAGAATTTTTTAGTTTCCAATGTCTGTTTTGATTTCCATTTCAGTTTCTATTTCCGTACAGATTTAAAGCTCCTATTCCGCTATCAAAATATCTCCATGGAAACAGTGCACGGGAACTTTAATTTTACATTAAAAATATCAATTTAATACTCATATGAACACCTCCAAGCACCACTTTAATGAATTCCGGATCTGTAACTAACTAAGAGCTATTATCATACGCAATATAATCATTCAATCTCTCAGAAAAGAAAAAAAAAAGATGAAAGGAACAGTGAAGAGTACCTGCTGGGCGCAAAGGAAGGCACCAAGGGAAGAAACAGCCATGGATTTCTCAAAGGAATCAATGCGAATGTCAGTGAAATTGGTAGGAAGCCAAGGGATTGATTGATAAGCATTATAAACAAGTATTTCTACAAATCCAAGTGAAAGAACTCCTTCAAATGCTTCTCTTACACTTCTCGAATCTGAGCAGTCGATTCTTATAGCAAACACTTGAGATTTTTCTTCCCTCGCTATCTCATCTGCAAATCTCGATAATCTCCCTACAAAACCCCCATTATTGATAAATTAATTCATCTTCCCGCCTACAAATCCATCTTAATTTCTATATTATAACGTACAATTGAATACCTACCTAAGTCGCGGGCAAGGATGGCGACGGTGTAACCTTCATGAGCGAACTTGCGAGCAATGGATCGGCCGAGCTTTGGGCCTACTCCGACAATGGCTGCGATGCCTTTAGGGGAAGCGGTAGAGGCCATGCTCCGCATCTTTGGGTTTATCTGATGAAGTATTTTCGTAGTGAATATAAAAAAGAATTTGTAGAAGAAGAAAGATAAAGTAAGAACAAGAAGAAGAAGGAATGAGTTTGGATTTTACCATATACGTCGTGGCTGTCTAAGTCGCTGCCTCCTCTAATAGAGGCATTTTCCTTCAACTACTCTTCACCTCTCAGCTTTTTATGCCTTTGCTTCAATTTTATATTTATTATTTTTTTTATAGAGGTAATTCGTAATTTTATATTTTTTTTTTAACTCAAATTTCATTAAAAAGCCTCAATGGGGGCAAGTTCAACACATTATAGATGAAATATAATTCGGTAAATTATCAAAGTAAACAAGATGAAAAACGAGAGGACTGCGCAAACGCGTGAGCCATCTCGTTAGCTTGCCTTCAAACTAAGGTGACAGAATAATTGTCATTGCTATGTAGGATATTCTGGCATTGGCGAATAATATCTTCAATCTTTGATCTCGCCTCACATGATCGGTTAATTGCATCATAAACAGTTTTTGCATCAATTTCAAAAGTGACAGCATTCAGACCCAGACTCATTACCCAAACCATCGCGTCGAGCAACGCCAGGGCCTCTCCCTCCATGACCGGTAGTAGTCCCTCCGAACTAGCACAACGCCCTGCTACGAAATTGTCGTTGTCGTCCCTGATCGTTACACCTACTCCCGTTCGGTTCAGACTGCTGAAAAAACCAACATCAGCATTGCATATGTATCTGTTGATTGCAGGGCGGTGCCACTGGTTGCACTCCCTCCTTCGCTGATCCCCAGTCATGGTTTCTCGAATTTGTAGCCAATTCGACATAATTTCGTAGCCTCTCCTCCACGACTGATGTGTTGTTGTAATCGTATTCTGCCATACTCTATCATTACGCCCTTCCCAAATGCACCATAATAGCAATAAAATTTTATCCCGATGGCGATGATTCTCGTCAGCTAACAACATGAATATCAGATGAGCCAAATTATCAGCTCCATTTTTCCTTCTTTCCATTCAATCAAGCAATCTCGCCTCCTCCCATACCGCTTTTGCCCAATCAGATTCAACCATCACATGTCATTCATCCTCAATATCCAGTCCGCATATCACACATGAACTGCTGATAGGTAAACCTCTGTTGATTAAATTGAACCGTGTCGGAAGGCATTTCCTTAGAAGCCGCCAAGAGAAATATTTAACTTTGTGAGGAACATTACCTTTCCAAACAGCCTCCCATGATCTCGCAGCTCGTAAATGGAGGTTTGGATCAATTTTCTCAGTAAGAAGCTGATATGCACTTTTGACAGTGTAATTTCCTGTTGTCGAATAGTCCATATTAACCGATCATCCTCATTCTGCCCTCTCCTACAGTAAATGCGTCTGATCTCTCTCACATCATTCTCTTCAAAACACTCTTCGATCAGCTCCCAATCCCAATCAGTTGTATATGGAATAAAAAGGTCCACCACTTTCAACCCTTCCAAGCCTTCAATACAGGGGTCTGTATTCTCCTTTGATTTTCATTCCGCAACCAAGGTTCCCTCCACACATTAACATCCTGGCCATTTTCAATTTTCCACTTGCACTACACCAAAACCCTCTTCAGACAACGGTTCAAAACCGTCGTCCCGCACGATATAAATCTATCACAGGGCTCGCTGCCGTCTGATAAGGCATCAGACGACGGTCGAGTTCTGTCATATTTCGAAGCGACAGATGACACGCGCTTCCTAAGCGTCTGTCATCTTTTTCATGTTACAACGACGTTCGACTTTGTTCAAACCGTAGTATTGGATAATTTCTAATGACAGTTTTTTTATATATATCGTCATTGTAGTATGTAAAACCATAGACATTTTTTATTATTGTTCGTGTCATTGTATATAAGTTACGACGATAGTTTTCCTCTTTGTTTCTGTCGTTCAAAGATGTTTGAGTTGACGTTGCCTTTAAATTTTTTGTCTTGTCAGTGGATTTCACATGACATTTTTCATTTAATCAAATGTCATAAAAGTCAATCAAATTTGACTAGGTTTGTAAGACGACAGTCCTATTTTTTATTTATGTCATCTTAGCGTTTTAGTCATGAGAGTATTTCATTAACCTGGTATCGTGTCACGCGTCATAATATGACAATTTTTTTAATTTTGCGCTCATTCATTAATACATTAGACGCCGGATTTTTTTATCCCAACTGTGTCGCATAACCTGTAACCCTTTAATGCACCTGTACATATTGCAATTGAAATTACATGATACTACTACTCCAATTACAACCAAGCTATAAACTTCATATATAACTTAACTATCCATTATTTACATAATATGTACACCAGTTGTGCACAATATATACACAGAACCAGTGGGATATCATTGTACGAAAATATGCACCAAAAAAAGACCCAAAATATGCACAACAACAAGTGTACCACAAACTGATTATCATATTGTACGAAAACAGGATTACATACACAATCCATTGTCACTTCAAGTAAAGCACATGATCTGCCCATTCTGTGCGGAGATGATCCAAATCCGAATGGCTGTAACTCAATCCACACTTGTTTATCCACTACAAAACATAAATGCTTTACTATTAGGAATTTGATCTATATCACTGATAATAACTGCATATATCTGAACATAATATTATGGTAATGAATTATGGTACCATTGCAACAAAGTTTAATTCATTATCCATGACGATCTCCCGCATGTACAACATTATCCAAAAACCATATGTTTTATCATCTCGTTGCCCAGGTATCCCCTGTGGCACGGAATATAATGGTTAGACCCCAAAAAAGACAATATACACTTGCTTGTGTAACTGTAAAACTCACTAGAAGCGGTGTCATCTTCAGCTTGGTCTTCGTCACCTTCTTTGGGTCTTTCTGACCATAGTAGAACTTCATCGCACTGCAACAAGTGTAACAACATGTGTGCGTATGTGAGTAACTATTTGAATGCGTACACATTAGAGGCATTTTGTAACTTACTTGCTCACAACATCCTTCCATTCTGTGGAATTTGGCAATCTCCTTTTCAATGGATCTAACCAATATGATTTTTTCTTCTCAATGTCAACAACAGTAAGAGTCCAATGTGATCTGCAAACATTAGACATTTCAGCTGTATCAATATCAGATAATCAACTGATAAACACACAGTACAAAAGATTCATAGTTACCCTGAGTTGTAAGGAATAAGGAATATAGAATTAGCACCACCCTGTTTGAACCGATCCATCAACTCCTTCGAGCGGTCCGTTGGAGTTTTCTTAGTTCCAAGAGCAAAAGTGGTACATGGATCAACAAATAACACCCTTTCTTCCATTCGTGCTTTTTTCAATACATGGTATAGATGACTGGGCAAATACATGTATAAGTGTTGATGAAATAGATATCCAAATTAATAAATTTGTGTATTGCATTCATGTACCTCATGTAAATTTAATTGTGCCTGCGGTCATCTCATGAAAGTGTACCATTGCATATAAATCGCTAGGCATCAATACTTGCTTTCGTTCTGCTCCGAACAACTCAGGTCCAAAAGTTTTGGTTATACATTTGATTCCATCCATCATATTGGTTCTCGCCCAGTTGCACAACTTCTGCAATAGGCGTGGTAAATTTGTTGGCAACTTAACAAAATCAATCACCTCAGCCTCACTATTAACTTTCTTCAAGGCCTTCGCAAAAACTTTTGCTGCCTTGTTTGCCTCTTGATTGCAATAATTAAACACGCATTGTACAACCAAAGAAATAATCGAAACACATAATACAACCAACGAAATAAATGAATATTACCTCAACAGATTTGACACTACATAGCACCTTTGGCAATGCTACAATAGACCCCATTGCCTCCCTAACAACTTCCATTTCACCTTTTATCGGGTATGGCAAACATGCAGCTCCAGCATCAAATGACACAATATCCACTCTATAATTGTCCTTTCCCAGTGGTCGCCCATGGATCGTCTGCTCTTCTTGGTCAATGTCTAATTGTATCAATCTGCCATGGGCAACAATCTTCCCACTCTCTTCCATTGATAGTGCAACCTCAATGTCAAGTAGATTGTCCTGATTCAACAATTTCAAATACATCTAATTAACTAAGTATATATAAGTGATAAATTCAACAAGATGACAATCATAATAATCGTTTACCTTTGAGATCGTTGGAATCTCACATCCCGCGCCTTCACCAACAACTTCCTCTTCTATGGTATTAGAGACCTCTAATACCAACTTCTTCTTTGCCACAACTTCCTATATCCCTAATATCTCCTCTCTATCGATATCATCTCGATTACAACTACCTTCTCCTGATTTGCCATTGTAAGTTGTTGGTGCAGCTGTTGGGGATTCCTCAATCGTAACCCCCTTGGACACAAGTTTCTCCATTCGATCTAGTTTTTGGACCATTTTCGCTTCAGACTTCTTTAACTCATCTTGATACATCTCATGTATCTTTTTCAACTCTTCATCATGTTTCCTTGTTGACTCTTCCTCCCACTTTGCCCTTTCTGTTTCAAGCAATGCTTGCAACTCCTCAGCTCGCTTCTTTCTTCCCCTCTTCTGACCCAGTAGCTTGAAGAATACTACCGGCTTCACAGCACCCACTCCTCTAACCTTTCCACTGTGTTCTGGAATCCCTAATACCTCAGTTAGCACATCATTACTACCATTGGCTTTAAACACACCTTCAGCCTCCTCCTTTTCCAGTTTCAACTATGGAAATAAACATATATAAATCAGTTATACATATGCGTTTTATCAATCACATTGTGTATTTGAATAAATGCTACTTACAATTCTTTTAACCGCCTCCTCTACTTCAGTGTCCTTAAAATTTCCCAGTTTGTCTTGCCTTCCCTTTATCCAATATGTGTGCCTGCTGATTTTTTCCACTTCCTCTTTTGATAGCTCTGAGGTCTGCCACATAGTACGAATAATAATAAAAATCATACAAATCTGAAGTATGAAAATAGACAATAAACGACCATACCATTTCAACCTGGATTCCTCTGTACGTAAATCAAATGGCAAACCATGTGCTGATTTGTAAGCTGATCGGATACAAACTGATGCCAGTCGTCCTTATTCATGAACCGGTAGTCATCAGGAACCTTTTGCAAGACTTCAACATCATCCTTGTGGGGCGTGATATACTTGGACGTAAGTAAAGACTTGAAGTTCCTCCATTTGGTTGCAGCAGATACCAGGACTTCCTTCTTTTGACTCGGTGATAGCACAAACAACGACTAAAGAACAGCATACAAGTACGGTCTAAAGAGCAGCATACAAATAACGTCTAAAGAACAACATACAAATAACATCTAAAGAACAGTATACAAATATGTGTATACCATAACAGATTCCCAAAGTTGTTCCTTTGCATTAGCTGGCACTTGTCTCAAGTCTTTGTACGCGATGGATATCCTCGTGCGTGCCAACACTCCTATATAAGATTGCATCCACCCAAACTCTTTGCCAATAGGATCTCCATGGTGATTATACTTAATGTTCATCTTCTTCATCCGAATCATGGCTTGGGTTAGCCACGCCATAGTCACGGTCTCACGTTTTAGCAGTTTTAACCCACAAGTCACATTTGTGACTTCAGGTTCGTCGACAACAGGTGGCGATTCAGAGGGAGGTGAACTCGATTGACGTTTACTAAGGGTTGTGATCGCTGTCTCGTCATTGTTAGGTGACACTTTACGTTTTCTCTCAGTCTGATTGACCCTCTTTCGTTCCAATGACTTCTTAGCAGCTTGCTTTAATTTTTTTGCAAGATGTTGCACACGCGTTTTTCTTGGTGCTCCTCTCGTATTAGAGCTGGGTGCCATGATGATATTCCTGAAGTTGCATCAATCAAAACATACATAAAGGAAACTTGTAGGTACATGATATTAGGATTATGCACAATACACTACAAGAAATTTGATATTTCATGACGCACAAAACTTGTCATGAAAACATGATTTTTTGTCACAATACGCAATAAGTGACGATAATTTATCATCACAGTGATCGTCACGGCAGGAGCGTGGTATTATGTATATATCACAATTTTTTCGTTTGTCATATATAATTTACTTTTATATGACAAAATCGAACATGTGTCACTATACTAAATTGTATTAGTGACGCTTATTTTGTCACTATTATCATAACATTTTGTCGTATAAAACTTTATTTCGTCATGAATAGTAAACATTTAAGTGACGTTATTCATTTTTCGTCATCTAAATATATAATTAAAGTGACGAATTTGAATACAATATTGGAAGTATATTTTCTTACCATTGTAGCTACTATACTTTTTTGTCACTTAAAATTTAATGTCGTCATAGAAACTATATATTTAACTGACAAAAAATTATATTTCGTCATAAAAAAATATAGTTATAGTGACGAATATATAAGACGGGAATCCGAAAATTTAAGTGACGATATATATGTCATGATTTTTGTCCATTAAAATTTAAATTGTCACTTAAGAATAGTAATTGGTGACAATCGTGTGTCGTTAAATGTAGACTTATATTAATGATAGAAAACGTCCTGAATATTATCTCATAATAAGCAACATACTCATTGTCATATAATTAATATACAATATGAAATTACAATATTAATTCAAATTCTAAAAGTGAACTCAAACAATTTTAGTAAATATTTAATATTCAATAATTGAAAATAACATGTTAACTAGAAAAATACGTAACAAATATATCCACATTCTTTAGAAACTAAGAAAATCTAGAAACATATTCTCTGGTGCTTTTAGTGATCAACCTCCCACTTGTGAAACAAGAAACTCCTGCATTAAAACACGCACAATTATCACTCATATATATATGGAGAGAAATTTAAAATGTATTATTTTTAGAAAAAGACTTTATCTTGGATATTAATCATATAGCTTCCATAAATGCTAATAACTCTACGATGTTGGAACCTTGTGCACTTTTTTTATCATCTAGCGAGACTACGTGCACCACCTAAAAGTGCAAAAGATTGATATTTCTTTGTTGCTTCCTTGTTTGCTCTCCAAAGCCACAATTTGGGTTTAACTATGCTGTTTGTATCTTTTACATAATAAAAAAAAAATCAATGGACCAAAAAGATTATGAGTTCAGGTTTGGAAAACCATGTTGAGATTAAACCAGTATTGATAAGTCATAGACAAAAAAAAAATGAAGTAATATTATAATCTACCAAACTAAAATAAAGTTAAGTGACAAAGGAGGATTTGAGTATAAAATGTAAAAGCACAACGTACCAAACTAAAATAAAATAAAGTTATATAGAAAATAAACTTATGAAGTGGAGCAATTTGATCAAATAAGTAAGAAACTAACCATCTGCGAAAGTGAATAGTCACTGTTGTCGGCGGCGAAAACACTTACAAACCATATTTTTATTAATCACAGAAAAAAGTTTTAGTTTGAATCAATTATTATTCTAAAATTATAAAATTATCTGTAATATATAATTTTTCATGCGTCACAGAATTAAAGGGTAAATTATACCTATGGTCACAGTACTTTACCCATTTTAACGTTATAGCTACTGAACTCTAATTTTTAACGGTATGACTACGGAAATTTACATTTTTTAACACCGATAACCACTCAACTTTAACTAACCCCTCAAAATGACCATTAACAGCCTTAAAATGAAAATATGCAAGAATTAAAGTTGTTCAAAACGACTTTTAACATGAAACCATATTTTTTATTTTCCAAAATCACCTTTATTGTAGCTTTCTCTCTCTAAAAATTCACTATCTCTCCTAATCAAACAACACCTAAATGACCTCAAAACGATTTTTTTTAAGAATTAAAGTTTCTTAGAATATCATTAACTCTTCGAATTTTTTATTTTGAGGCCGTCAACGGTTGTTTTGAAGCATTGAGTGGCCACCGATATTAAAAAGTATAAAGTTCGGTGCTATTCCATTAAAAAATGAAATTCAGTGACCACAATATTAAAATAAACAAAGTTCAGTGGCCATGGGTTTAATTTACCCCACCATTAAATTTTGTCACAACTATAAATATATTATCATATTAAATATTTTTTGTTACCAATAGTTTTTTTAAGAGAGTTACAATTACTTTTTTAGTTCAATGTTAACAGGTAAGAGTTATCTAAAAAAATGTTGTATTCAATTAGAACATAAAAATCATAATTTAATATTATTTTATGACTTGTGAAAAACATATTATTTTATAAACATTTACGTTATTGTTGTATGTTATTATTATAAAAATATTCAAATAGATAACCATATATTAAAATCACAATAAATAACACATATAACTTATCATATTTTTTCAATTATTTTACAACGTATTAGAATTTTCATTAATGTATTATTTCTCACGACGAAAAAATAAATCATCATTTATAAAAAAAATAGTCCGTTAATAAATTCTTTCTTTCTCCATTTTGAAATTATTGAAATTTTTGCATAAATATTACGGTAATGATTGTTCATATATCGTCACAATAATATAAAAATACATGACAATATTTAAATAATATCACAAAAGATAATAAAAAAATGACAAAATCTAATTTGTTACTATTTGTTCAAATAAAATTATCACGAATACAAAGTGTCACAAAAAAGTATTTCTTACCATGACGATAAATTTGTCACCATTTATTATTACTTTGTCAAGAAATTTTTTTCCCCCCCAAATTCATTTTACTAATTTTTGGCCTCCATAACTATACGTTACGATTATGTCTTTATCGTCATAAAATATATCTAATAGTGACGAATTGGTAGATCAATGGAGACGCTCTTAAAAATTGTCATGAGAAAATGAAAAAATGACGAAACTAAAAATTCGTCATGGTTAACTAATGATTGGTGACAAAAATTATGTTCGTAGAAAAGCAAATCGTCATAAAAGGTCATATTTCTTGTAGTGATAACTCACAATCAATCACATTATAACCAAAGCAAGTTCACACACAATAACTCAAGCAAATCACATTGATTTCATCAAACATCAATTATTCCAAAGTGTACAAGTAAATCCAGATTGGCATACATGGTATAAGAACAAGCACACAAACAATTTCATCATCATTTCACTTATCAATCCAGATTGCTTCTTCTCCTAGTCTAGCATATGAAACTGTACAATCGGCATCAACATCATCGAAGGTAGGCACATTCAGTGGATGTTCATCGAATATCCTGCTGTTATCATCATCATAATAATCATCATCAACCACATCAGCTTCATCTTCGTCATCACATTTGAAATATTTATCTGGGCACGTCATGACAACCGACCAATCAAGATCCAAGGGGTCCTCAATGTAAAATATTTGCTTTATATGGGTAGCCAGCACGAACGGATCGTTCAAATGACCAATTCTATCTAGTTTGACCAAAGTAAAGCCTAGATCATCTACTTTCACCCCTCTAGCTGACTCAACCCAATCACACATTCTGGAATCCTAAAGTGGTAGTAGTCCACCTCCCAAACCTCACTGATACGGCCATAAAAATTCATGTCCATAGTCTTAGGCCTTTTATCCTTTGCGCTTGCAAACTGCATAGCATCGGCAACTAAGAAGACACCACTGTTTTGAACTGATCTGGTAACGTCCCATGCTTTTGTGTTGAAATCAACGTCGTTGACATGATAACCCTGATATGTAGGAACGTGACTATTCGGTCCAGAAGCAAGCCACCTCAAGGTCTTTGAAACGGCAGACTTGTCAACTCTTATTTCATTTGAAACCTGACATATGAAATCATTTATAGTTAGTACACAACAACCCATTACTTCAACCGGATATGCGTTGAATTCATGTAAAAATTACCCTGTTTTTAAGCCAATTGGGCAATGTCTTGTTTTGTCTATCTCTCATCCACTTAGGATTCTTTTTTTGGCCGGGATAACTCAACTCTAAGAACTTCATATGTTCCCTGCAATTCATACATATTTCATAGATAAGCAATAATAACTTATTCTACCAACAAACAAAAATAAAGCAAAATCACAAGGTATACACGATAGTACTTACATAAAATAAGGTTGTACATCTTCACAGTTTTGCAAAACTGTTAAATGAGTCTTATGCAGTTGTTCTGAGTCCACCTGTACAATTGTAGGAGCAGATAAAGACTTGCATCCATTTACTAGTCCCTTCACGTTTCTTCTAGGAAGCCCCACAATTGCAACATCTCCATTACTTATATGCTCTTGAACAAATTCTACGGCTTCTTCAACAATGTAGCACTCCGCAATGCAACCCTCAGGAAATTGTCGATTATGAACCATTCCTTTAAACACTTTCATATACCTCTCAAAGGGGTACATCCATCTATAAAATACCGGACCGCACAACTCGACTTCTCTTACAAGGTGTATGGTTAAGTGAATCATTATGTCAAAGAAAGAGGGTGGGAAAAACTTTTCAAGCAAACAGAGGGTATTGACCAACTCACTTTGGATTTTGTGAAGGACTGATATGTTGATTACTTTAGTGCAAACATATTTAAAGAATAAGCAGAATCGAATGATGGCAATTCTAACAGGTTTGTCCAACACTGAATGCAATGCAATGGGCAGTAGCAATTGCATTATAACATGGCAATCATGAGACTTTAAATTACCTATTCTGGAATCTTTTAACGAAACTAGGTTTCGTACATTAGATGAAAAGCGAGAGGGCGTCTTCATATTGAAAAATGAATTGCAGACAATCTTTCGTTCTTCCGCATATAAGTTGATCTGACTCATAGGCAACTTGTCTCTCTTGTCACCGGATGTGGGTTTTAAGTCTGTACAGATCCCCATATCAATCATATCATTTCTAGCCGCAACTCCATCCTTTGTTTTACCCGGTATGTTCAATAGTGTCACAAGAATACTCACAACAATTCTTTTCAATATGCATTACATCTAGATTATGCCTGACTGGAAGGAATTTCCACGATTCTAGTTCATAGAATACAGACTTCTTCTTCCAACATGGTCTAGACTCAGGGTCACCCTTATACGGAACAGATTTCTCACCCTTCCCACTAGCTTTGGGCAAGCATTGAACTCTTTCATATAACTCCTCCCCAGTTAATGCTTTAGGAGGATCATCCTTTTCTACAGTATTATCAAAAGCAGAAGATTGCTTCCTATAAGGATGGTTTCTTGCAGTCCACCTACGAGTCCTTATATAAGCCATCTTTTTAGAATACTTCAACCTTATCGGTTTGGTCTGGTCAATGCATATAGGACATACATTGTACCCTTTAACAATGCTCCCTGATAAGTTCCCATAAGCGGGAAAATCGTTAATAGTCCACAACAAGACCCCTCTCAACCTAAAGTATTCTCCTCTCACTGCATCATACACCCGATCAATTCCATCATCCCACAAGACTTTTAGGTCATCTATTAAAGGCTGCAAGTACACATCAATATCATTTACATGCTGCCTGGGTCCGGAAATTAACAAAGTTAACATCACGTACTTTCGTTTCATACATAGCCATGGCGGAAGGTTATAAACAACCATTATGACTGGCCAACATGAGTAGGTACTGCTAAATTGCCAAATGGGTTAAAACCATCTGAAGATAGTCCTATCCTAAGGTTCCTAGGTTCACTACCAAAATCTGGCCACCTAGTGTCAATCATTTGCCAAGTTGGGGAATCAGCTGGATGTCTCATCAATCCATCCTTTTTCCTACCAGTCGAGTGCCAAGTAAGTTCCTTAGCGGTAACTGTGGACTGAAACATTCTTCTAAACCTTAAGATTGGTGGAAAATACCATAAAGTCTTAGCTGCTACCCCTACCTTCTCTGTATTATCCCTAGCTAGTTTCCACCTAGAGACATTACATGATGGACATCGAGTAGCACCCTCATTAACATCTCTATACAAAATGCAGTCATTAGGACATGCATCAATCTTCTCATATTTCATCCCTAAAGCATGAAGAGTTTTTTTGGCCTCATTGGCAGACATTGGCATTTCATTCTCATCAGGAAGTAGGGTGTGAAACAACAATAAAATGTCAGTATAACAAGACTCGGTCAGACCATGTTTAGCTTTCAGATTAAAGGTTTGTAGTAAACCATTCATCTTGGTGGATTTAGTACAACCAGGATACCAAGGCTTGTCTCCATCATGAACGAAATGCATAAATTCATCTGACTCTACTAAGCACCCATCTTCTTCTAAGTCTCTCCCTAAGTCATGGTACATTTCAACTGTTTCAGAACTCTCACCTATATGATTTGAGTCTGCAATAGAACACTCACCGTGCCATACCCAAGTTGTATATGTTTTCATAATTCCATTACAGATTAAATGATCCTTAATAAAGTCAATACTACCACCTCTGAGGTTACAACATTTGACACAAGGACAGAAAATATAGTTTGAGTTTGTAGCATTAGCAGTTGCAAACTTCAGAAACTCTTGTAAGCCTATTCTAAACTGTAGTGATCTCCTATCAGCCACCATCCATGATTTATCCATCTTGAACAAACATAATCTATAATCAGTTGTATTCTAAATAATAATTAACAATAAACACATACATTGACAAACATAAAACAGCAGAGAAACCTAAAATGTATATGTAAATGTATCTACAATACTATAAACCCAGCATCAAAAGTACATTAAAGAATCATCTCCAAAGTAAACACAACATCAAAAGTACATGAAAGAATCATCCAAAGTAAACCCAGCATCAAAAGTACATGAAAGAATCATCCAAAGTAAACCCATCATCAAAAGTACATGAAAGAATCATCCAAATATAACAACATTGCCAAAAAACCAGATAAACATAAAAAATAACTAGATATACTAAAACCACATAAAACCCTTATTTCAGAATGTCAATACCTAATTTTAAGCAAACAAACTTCGAATTATAGAAAGAATATGCAGTAGATTAAGTTAAAACTAACATGCAGATAGTATAATAATTTCAAGAACAATCGTCATGAACATAGCGTATGTGTTAAATAAACCCTAAAACGAACCTTACCGGGATGAAGAATTAACGAGTTAGAAGACGATTCACCCGATTGAGAGAGATAAACCAAGCAGGAGAAGATGAATTGTGTTTAGGGCTTTTGCAGATGTGGAGATTGAAGGAGAACAGGAGGATCGAAAGACTGGGTTTAGGCTAAATTGGCCTTATATACCCCGTTCTTTTTTAAGCGCGCAAAATAAAAGTTAGAGTATTTGTTCCCCTGCTTTTCTAAGTTTTGGTTGCCGCTTTTTTATTTTCGTACAACAATGACAGTTATTTATTCGAAGTGTCGTCTGATGCTTAAGTGACTTTTCCATCAAAATCGCGTTCTTTTGGGATGACAGCATACTGTAACCGTAACGTCATCTGAGACGCGAGCGCATTTTTTATTTCATCTTCCGATGACATAGAATTAAAATACTGTCATGAAACATATTCAGACGACACGAAAACAAATGTCTGTCATGTATCTTGTGTCATGTGAAAGGGAAAATGGCATAGTGTTGTATCCTTCTTTTAGCAATAGTTGGGAACTCCATATGCTCCGCCATAGATAGCTAGGCGAGTGACCCAATACGGCACTCATAAAATCCCCCTTTGGGTAATATTTGGCTTTGATGATGCGACTAGCTAGAGAATCTGGATTGGTCATAAGATACCAACCTTGTTTCCCTAACATTGCTAAGTTGAAAGCGGTGAAGTTTCTAAAGTTTAGTCCTCCATACTTCTTTGCCATTCTGATACGATCCCAACTCATCTAGTTCAGGCTTTGTTCTCCTGATGCTTTATTTCCCCACCAAAATGAGTTGAGCATCCGTTTAAGCTACTCCTCAGTCGAGATGGGAAGCAAAAAGACACTCATAAGATAGGAGGGAATTACTTGGCCAGCTGAACGGATTAAAGTTGCTTTCCCGGCTTTTGATAGGTTCTTCCCCCTCCATCGTTGTAATTTTGCCCATAGTCTTTCTTTGAAGTGTGCAAATATGACTCTCTTCTTCCTGCCAATTAGAGACGGTAGACCAAGGTATCTTCCAGTGTTAATCGGAAGTGAGACCCCAACAATGGCTGATATACCCTGAAATAGCATGTCATCAATATTACTAGAACACATTATTCCAGATTTTGCAAAATTAATCGCTTGTCCTGATGTATGCTCATACTGCTCCAGTAAATGCTTCATAAATCGTGCTTCCTCAATAGTCGCCCTGAAAAAGAGGAAAGCGTCATCAGTAAAAAGTAGGTGTGACACCGATGGAGCCCCTCTCCGAACTCTACAGTCGTGGAGAAGGCCCCGTTGTTCACTATCCTGTAATAATGCAGATAACCCTTCCACACATAATAGAAATAGGTAGGGGGATAATGGGTCACCTTGGCGAAGTCCTCTCTTTGGTTCAATATGGCCTACAACTTGCTTATTAACTTTAACTGAATATCGTACTGTAGTAACACAGAGCATTAGCAGTTTAACCCAATGTTCCTCAAATTCGATTTGGGTAAGAACCGCTCTCAGATAATTCCAGTCAACTCTATCACAGGTCTTACTGATATCAATCTTTAAGGCAATCTCCCTGGACTTCTTTGCCACATTCCTCTTCATACTATGAATAATCTCAAAAGCAGCCAGAACATTTTCAAGAATAGAGCGGCCTTTAATAAACGCAGATTGAGGTTCAGGAATAACATCCGGTAAGATACTCTTTAGCTGGTTAGCCAGGACTTTGGAAATTATTTTGTACATTACATTATATAATGCAATCGGTCTTGTCACGTCCGTGACTAAATTTCTAGAATTTATATTTTGATATTAGTATATATGATAATTATTAGGTGTGTGGTTTTTATTTAGTGCTATAGGAAAAGTTTGGAGTTAATTTGATAATTTTATATGTAAATTTAAAGTTTAGGATAATTTTTAAAAGATTATAGAAAAATGGAGGATCAAACGTGATATTTTCTAAACTTTATCTCAAATCTTCCAGAGTATATTCGATATACTCAGATCAACATCATCTATATTATTTCTTTTCTTTTTCTTTTTCTTTTTCTTTCATTTTCATCATTAATTTTCTCTGAACCGTTTCTCCACCGTTTCTTTGATTTACGGAGATTCGACCGTCCGAATCACTCGAAATTTAAAACACAGCATCCTTATGCATAGTTCTAAGTCCTAACCGAAGAGTTTTTGAGTTTCGGAAATGTTTGGAGGGAAAACGTCTTAGACAGAATTTAGAGAAGAATCGATCGGGTCAATTAGTAGCCAAGGTAAGTAACTATCAACTATATTTTGAGTTTTATGTATATAGATATATATATATAGTCAAAGAATTTTCATAAATTGATATTTTAGGATTATGCAGGAATTTTGTAAAATTGGGGTTTTTCATGATTTTGCTTTTTATTGTGAAATTACGGTTCAAATGAAGCTATTGATTATGCTTCTATGTGAATTTCAGATTTTACTTGATTATGTTGATTTACGACTTAATTTGGTTGATTTACATATATACATATATGTTTTTGGTTTCAATATATATCTATATTGAACAAAATGAATTTGATGATTTCTTACGAATTGTTTTTGGATTACGTTTTCGGTTATGATTGATTTTGATATAAGGTTTTACATTTGATTGAATACGATTTGGTTTGATAAAACACTTATTTGATTACAATATTTTATAAGGCTTTGATTAAATCTCTTTCTAAAGGTATATATGTAGCTATGTTAAGTAAAGTTGGTTTTTATAGCTGATAGTTTCTTACTGAGATTTTTGTCTCACGTTTTTAAATGTTTTAATGTTTTTAGGTGAGAAAGTACAAGATATAGAGAAGGTTACCGCCCGATTAGGCGAGGTTTGGAAGTTGGCTGCTTATTGTTAGAACTATGGTTAGAACTTTGGTATTGCAATTGTAATATAATGATATGTGGATAACTTGGAGACTCCTAAGTATTGATTATTATCTTTCTATTTCACGCCCGATGCCAATTGAGGTCATTTAGGGTCGGGTGTGACAGTTTGGTATCAGAGCTCTAGGTTAAATTCTTCGGATCAAAGATTGATAGTAATTGAGGAATATCGATATTTGATGATAGCTAAGAAATAATCGATAGTAATTGAGGAATATGAATATTTGGTGATAGCTAAGAAATAATTTGAAATTTTTCGAGGATTTAGTGACTAGCAAATGAGGTGTAAAAATGAGATTTGATGGTTAGTCATATCTAGGTGTATGAAAATTAGCAAATTATTTGATATTTGGTGGTATGGGTTATGAGTAAGTCATAACATTGAGCTAGAGATATAGAGAATTGTCTATATAGGTGCTGCTGGAAAATCAGTTTCGTACCTGAATCTTGTTATGCATTTTATTTGATTACAATATTTTATAAGGTTTTGATTAAATCTCTTTCTAAAGGTATATATGTAGCTATGTTAAGTAAAGTTGGTTTTTATAGCTGATAGTTTCTTACTGAGATTTTTGTCTCACGTTTTTAAATGTTTTAATATTTTTAGGTGAGAAAGTACAAGATATGGAGAAGGTTACCGCCCGATTAGGCGAGGTTTGGAAGTTGGCTGCTTATTGTTAGAATTATGGTTAGAACTTTGGTATTGCAATTGTAATATAATGATATGTGGATAACTTGGAGACTCCTAAGTATTGATTATTATCTTTCTATTTCACGCCCGATGCCGATTGAGGTCATTTAGGGTCGGGTGTGACAGGTCTCAAGTCTTTCATTATGCCCAGTTCCTCACACTTCGGGATTAGTGTTATTATAGTGTCATTAAGGCTTGGAGGAAACAAGCCATCCTCTAACCATTGGGAACCGGCTTCAAAAATTGCATCTCCCAGAACATCCCAAAAACGCTTGTAGAAAGTCGGGTTAAACCCGTCGGGTCCTGGTGCTTTCCCTAGGTGCATTTCGAACAGCGCCCTCCGGAACTCCTCTTTGACAAAAGGATCCGCCAATCTGTTGTTATCACTAGGCTTTACTTTCACTTTAATTAGCTTCACCACCTCATTGTAATTGCATTGACTTGCCGAGTAGAGTTCTGTAAAATAATCCTTTGCGATTATCGCGAGGTCATGATTATCCGATTTCCACTCTCCCCACTCATTTCTGAAGCTTAGCAATATGGTTTCGCTTCCTTCTACCTGATGCGAATGTGTGAAAGAATCTAGTATTACTATCCCCATCTTGCAGCTATAGCGCCTTTGCGCATTGTTTCCAGTGATCCTCCTCCTGGACGAGAAGAGTTATGAGTTTGTTCTTTTCACTTTCAAACTGCTGCATGTCATCTACAGTGTTGTTGTTCCTTAATACTTTCAACCTTCTAGTACTCTTGGTAATATCACGACGTAAATTCTTCTGCAAAGATCGGTTCCAGTTGCCCAGGTGGTGCGCCAATCTCTCAAGTCTTTCTGTAATATTCAGCTCCGATGTATCAGCCCATCTCTGACTGATCATTTCCCTGAATCCCGATTCCCTTAACCATTTATTCTCAAAGCAAAATCGTCTGGATGACCGAAACACAATTGAGTCATCAGTTTGGAGTACGATTGGGCTATGATCCAAATACGGTGCAATTGTATTGTACAACGAATTGTGTGGAAACTTTGATAGCCATTCATCTGAACCAAAGGCCCTATCAAGATGTTCTTGCACTTCGTTAGCTTTACCCCTATGCCTAATCCATGTAAAAGGATACCCTTTCAAAGGGATTTCAATTAAACCACATGTATTAATAGTGTTTTGGAAGCCTGCAATACACCACTCCGGATGTTCATTGGTCCCCTTTTTATCATTTTGAGACAATAAGTCATTAAAATCACCAATTATAGCCCATTGTAAATCTGAGGCACCAGCTATAGATTTAATGATATTCCACGATGCTCTCCTTCTTCCCCTCTCCGGACAGCCATAGAATCCAGTGATTCTCTAATTACCATTCAGGTGATCCTTAACTTCCATGTTAATATGATTTTTAGAAAAAGAGAGTAACGAGCACCAATCCGCTACCTTCCAGAATACACATAAACCTCCACTATGCCCAACACAATCCACAGAATAGCACCCATCAAAACAAACTTTATTACGAATTTCAACAATGCGCGAATTACAAACTAGCATTTCAAATAAGAAAATAACATCAGGACGGTGAGCTTTTACAAGCTCACAGAAAATCGGAACTGCCCTGGCACTCCCTAGCCCTCGGCAGTTCCAGCTGAGAATTTTCATCTTGGCTGGCAGACCCGACTCTCTGGGCCTGCCTGACTTCCGTTTTTTGGATCGGACTCCATGTTTGACTGAGTTTATTCTGGATGTTTGTATTCGGCTTCACTGTGCCTTTACCTTCCATTCCCCTGTCTAGATGCACATCTGCTTCAGTATTATTAATCAATTCAGACTCCTCTTGGCCTTGCTCGGTTTGTTCTATTTCCATTGCATGAGTTTGTTCCGCCTATTCTGTTAGCTGAACCCTTTTTCCTTTACTAATCTCCTCCCTCCTTCGTTTCTTCTCTTCAGGCAAGTTAAGGCCTTCACTGTCCACACTCTTTTCTCCCACAGGTACTTCCTCCTTTTTCTTATAAAAAATAGAAGCCCCAAAGTTCCTGGTTAGTTGTGAGAAATAATGGGGTCTATTTTCAATGGCTGTCAATGCATTGCTTTCTATGATGGGCCCTAGCTCAGTATTCCCCTTGCTCGGTTGCCCTCTCCCCTCCTCTTTTAGCCACCTCTCCCCATCCATACTAATCGGCCTTTTAATTTGTGCCCGGAGTGTTGTGTCCCATCTACGTGTTATTGTCTCAAGTTCCGATTGGAAATAAATTTCACATTGGCGATCTATATGCCCAATCAAACCACATATAAAACAAAAGGATGGTAGCCTTTCGTATTTAAATAAGCAGACTATCCATTCCCCTCCTACTTTCCTCACTTTCTTTTCCTTCTTGAGAGGCTGTCTTATATCTACCTGCACACGGACCCTCATATACTGCTTCGTTGTCGACCATTGGTTCTTAGGGTCATAAGCAAGAAATTTCCCAATGTGATTTGTTAGGGCTGTAGCAACTGTTTCTGAAAAGAATCCAGGGGGCAGTCCGTGTAATTGAATCCAAAACCCTGCTGAAATCAACGGAGCCATCAACGGGTCCTCTCCTTCTTTTAGTTCATGCATGACAATCATATGGTTATCGAACGTCCAAGGACCGCCATCCATAACCTAGCGTAGATCATAGGCGTGGTAAAACCTGAACAGTATCAGTCCTCCTCCCAATTCAGAGATCCATAATCCTCTCCCTGGTCTCCAAACGCTCGCCATGCGGTGTTTAAAAATATGAAAATTGTATGACCAGTTTGTCATTAAGGTTCCGACTGCACATAACTCGTAATTTACGTTCCCAGTCCCCTCTCCCAAATTCTGAAATTCAAATCCGTCGTCCATAATAGCAAGGTTACGCAGTTGATCCTCCATTCGAAGGTAGCAATAATGAGCAAATACTCGATTTAGATCAATAAAAAATGTAGGGCAAGCCAACCCTAGCCGCACCTTCTCATAGAGAGAAAATCGCTCTCATCAGGAGCAAACTTTTTTACCGTTAATTTTGAATTGTATTAGGCCTATTCTAAAATCAGAAACTGTGACTATTTGATATAGACTATAATAATCTTTATGTTGGTTCAAAATGAGTTTGCGGAAGAGGAACTGAAACTGTTCAACCGAATGAATTTCGCCGTAATTTTATATTTTAAAAACATCATATTTATTTCTTTAACTTATTGAAAGTGTATATTCACCCCTTAAAATCTAGCTTGTTTGGTTTCAAAAAAAAAATCTAGCCTGCCAGTCTCTTCTCTCCAGTTCATTTCTCCACATATTTCATCAATTAATCTTGTGTTTCTTGTGTTGATTTCATTTTCTTGTCGCAGTTTTTTATTTGAAGAGAAATAAGGAAGATTGTCTTATTTTATTCTTCCGTGTACTGTTCTGTTTTTATTTTATTTCAGATATTTGATATCTTTTTCTTTGAATGAGATCTCAATTCCAACGACGGTTTCATTAGATATCTTACAACTAGAATCCCTCTTTTTTATTTATTTATTTTAGTTGGATTGCATATATTTTACTGAATCTATTAATCCGCTTGAATTCCATCGGTTGTTTATTATCTTTTCATGTGTAACATTTTCTTATTTAGCAAGAGCAGAAATGGTAGATCTTTTAAGTAGATCACTATATCTATGTGGTTGCAAAATAAAAAAACTAAGATCTGAAGATTCAGAAGAGTTTAAATGATGAAGATTGGATAACACAAGCTTTTCTGTAAATTTGTAGTTCCAAGAAATATATGTTTCATCTGTTGTTTATTTGTTTTTATCAAGAAATACAAGTATATATATATATATTAAGCCTAGAGGCTAAATTGAAACTAGACTCCAAACACTAGCTCGACAATCCTCCATTAAAACAATTTTGGAGTCCAAATCCTTTAGCCACTTGGCTGTAGCATGTGCTACTTTATTTACCTTCACGATAAATGAATTGAAATTTACAAGAGAAAAAATCAAAACTTAGGGATATTGCATCCAAATATAAGAAAGCTAAATTAGATTGTGGAATTGCTGGTTTATTTTACTCTTTGCAGTTCTTTTATTACTTTTTTGGATTATGTACTAGGCAGTGAGGTTTTATTTCTTACTTTTCTTTTTGTTTTCTTATCTATGAAATGACGTATGCCTTTTCATAAAAAAAAAATCTAGCGTGCCAGAGCAATAGAAGATTCTAGGGATAATTTGTAAAAATACTCTCAATGTTTATAGGAAGGAGCAATTTTACTCTTAACGTTTAAAATTATACAATTTTACCCCTAATATTGGCAATCAACAGCAATTTTATCCCGAACACTAGTAAGTTTGGTCTATTTCAAACATTTTTATAAAACACATATATTTTGTTCCTTATTTTGCATCAATTGCACGTAATTCTAAAAAAAGATTTCATATTTTGTGATTTAATATAAAAGTAGAGATTAATATTTTTAAATTCGACGAAATATTTGAATTTTTTTTTATCCAAATCGTACAACATACAATATATTTTTAATTTTTTCAAGTTTAATCATATATTTGTGACCTGTTACTAATGAGTAATAAAATGACGCATATATAAATTGTAGATGACAAGATTGATGATCGAGAAGATAATTTGATAAATAATTTCTCAAATTGTCCAACTTTAGAAGTAAAATTGATCTTAACTGTCAACGTTAAGAATAAAATTACATCATTTTAGATGTTAGGAATAAAATTATTTTTAGATGTAAATGTTAGTGTATTTTTACATGTTATCCCAATATTTTAAATAAGTTATTAAAAGTTTAGTGCGTAAAGTAAGTAATTTTTTTTTTGGTAGGGAAAGAAAAGAAAAAACAAAACAGAACATAAAACCAAAACCCTTAACCGGGAACAAGTCTGGGAAAGCAAACACCAACTGCATCATCCAGCAGCTGTAAGATGAACTGCGGAGGGGCGGAGAGCACAAAAACCTCCAGCACCCTCGAGAAACCACTCTTCGTAAAGTAAGTCACTTAGAGGCTCCTGCTTTTTTTATTAATTGTTGTAAAAAAAAATATTATTCTTAGTTAGTGTTTGGTTTAATTATATACTATTGTAACTTCAAAACAAACTGATTTATTTTTGGTTTTTCTTAATTGTTTCTTCCACAAGGATAAAGTATAAAATATCATTAATAGAATTTTCTCCGCAATCTGAATACCGTCTGACGAGCATTATTAATAGAATTTTCCCCACAATAATGACTCGTGTTATCTCTATATGTATAATATTACTCATCAATAACAGATTACAGTTTTAAGTACACACGTGAAAAAAAAATTAATATTTCATCAAGTTTCAAAATATTCATCTTCAATCTATTCTTAAATTGGAAAAAGATATGAATTTCTTTATAGAACTAATGCAATTGGTAGACAATATGAGAATAAAATATCCATATTTTTTTTAAACCAAATATCTATATTTTTAATAATATCAAAATATGATAGCATGAAAGATATTTTTATACTTTATCTCTTTTAAATAATAGAAGAAATAATTGTTGATAAATATTCAAAAGTAGAATCATCATACCATAAAAAAAAGTAGAATAAAATAATTTGAGTTAGGCGTGGTTAATAAATATAGGACTCGTTTGGTAAGATGTAATGACCTTTATAATAGAATGCCCGTTACATTGAAGACTCATTATCATGTTTGGTTATGTATTAAAATTTTATTAATGGAATGAGAAATCCATTGATTAAATTTTGTTCAACAACTCTGGTAATCCTAGTTGCATAAAAAAATGGTTTGAATTCTCATTACATATAAAATATTGATCCTAATTTCTACCATTAAAGTTTCATCTAGTCTCTCATTTGTCAAATCTCACCCTCATCATTCACACAAAATACAAAACGTGAAAAACTGAAAACAAACAAAAAAGCAAAAATAAATAAATGCAAATGCAAAAAATGAAAAAAAGAAAAAAAGAAAAAATAATGAAAATGAAAAAAAAAACGAGAAAAATGTAAAAAAAAAAAACTATGAAAACACAAAAAAAAAGAATTATGACTACATTTAATCAAGCAAACATAACTATTGTAATGATAAATACATTTCATCATTTTTTTTTAAAATTTGTCAACTAAACATGATAATAGAATCACTATTTCATTCCACTACATTACAACTTTGATTAAATTAGAGTTTTGATCACATTACATTACAACATATCAAACGTACCATTAATTAGCATTAAAGCTAGAAGTCTTATTAAAATCTTTTTAATTTTGACATAATCTCACACAAAATATAATTACTAAAATGACTGATATTAACCAATTAATTAAGATTGACTTGAATGGTTAAGGATCTCAAGTGGTTTAAACTATATCTCGAATTCGAATCTTAATATACGTAGAAAGCTTTAATTGGGAAATATCCATTTAAACGATATCTGGCGAGTCTCGAATCAAGAAATTGGACAAATTATAAATAAATAAATAAAACCTAATGTTACAATATGAAGAAACAATAAAAAAATAAAAATAAATAAACTTATTTATTTATCTATCGTACTGTCTTCAACCCAACAGGAAGAACGGTGAAGACTAAAGTACTGTACTATTATGTTGTTTTCATCTCTCAGTACCCTCAGATAAATTAAAATTAATAGTATGTACTTATATAACAAAGATTCCATCTCACTTGAATATATTTTAAATTATTTTTTTTATTATTATTATAGGATACAAAAAATGTTGTCCGATCCAGAATAATATATTAGGGTAAATTACACCCATGGCCACTGAAGTTTACTGGTTTAACAGTGGTCACGACCGTGTCTAAATTTCTATTTATACCTAGATATTCATATATATTATAAATATTAGGGGATGTGATTTTCATTTGGTGATATAGGGAAAGTTTGAAGTTAATGTGATGAGTTTATGTGTAATTAAAAGCTAGGATAATTTTTAAAAGATTATAGAAAGATAGAGGATCAAAACAGATATTTTTCAATTAGAGATATGTATCTCAATTTTCCAGATACATCCGGTGGAATCATCATCTTCTTATTTCTTTTATTTCCTTTTTCTTTTCCTTTTTAAAATTCATCAGTTTTCTCTGAACTGTTTCTCCACCGTTTCTTTGATTTACGGAGATTCGACCGTCCGAATCACTTGAAATTTAAAATATAGCATCCTTATGTATAGATCTAGAACCTAACCGAAGAGTTTTTGAGTTTCGGAAGTGTTTGGAGAGGAAATGTCTAGACAGAGTTTAGAGGCGAATTGAACGAGTTTATGGTTTTCAATTAGTAGCCAAGGTAAGTAACTATCAACTATATTTTGAGTTTTATGTATATAGATATATATATATATAATCAAAGAATTTTCATTTATTGATATTTTAAGGTTATGCAGGAATTTTGTAAATTAGGGTTTTTCACGATTTTGCTTTTTATTGTGAAATTATGGTTCAATTGAAGCTATTGACTATGCTTCTATGTGAATTTCAGATTTTACTTGATTATGTTGATTTAAGGCTTCATTTGATTGATTTACATATGTATTTTTAAGGTTTAATTTGGTTGATTTACATATATACATATATGTTTTTGGTTTCAATGTATATCTATATTGAATAAAATGAATTTGATGATTTTTTACGAATTGTTTTTGGATTGAGAAATCTGTTGCGGTTATTGTTGTTATTATTTTGGATTGAAGTCCAAATATGATTTTTATGATACAAAAGGGCTAATTGAAGCCAAACGATTTATGGTTATGAAATAGTTTGGAATTTGATTGTGAAAGGATATTTGAACACATTATGATTTTATGATTTTATATCCATCGAGAGTTATCCGGATCGGTGGCTTTATATTTGAAGACCATGTTCAGTGAGGGACATGGCCTGTGTACACAGTGTTGGGTAAGACCATATGGGATAAGCAATGTTAAGAGACGTCTCGATTATATATGTGGTTATGTATTAATACTTAAGGGGAGAAACTCGATGATGGATTCAATGTTTTAAGTTCATTTGGATTATGTTTTCGGTTATGATTGATTTTGATATAAGGTTTTACGTTTGATTAAATACGAGTTGGTTTGATAAAACACTTATTTGATTACAATATTTTATAAGGTTTTGAACTCAAGAATGGATACAAGATTATATATTTTTATGGTTTTGGTTTACTACTTTGACTATATATAAACTTAAGTTTTGAGTATATTTTATAAGGTTTTGATTAAATCCCTTTATCAATGTATATGTGTAGCTATGTTAAGTAAAGTTGGTTTTTATAGCTGATAGTTTCTTACTGAGATTTTTGTCTCACGTTTTTAAATGTTTTAATGTTTTTAGGTGAGAAAGTACAGGATATAGAGAAGGTTACCGCCCGATTAGGCGAGGTTTGGAAGTTGGCTGCTTATTGTTAGAATTATGGTTAGAACTTTGGTATTGCAACTGTATTATAATGATATGTGGATAAATTGGAGACTCCTAAGTATTGATTATTATCTTTCTATTTCACGCCCGATGCCGATGGAGGTCATTTAGGGTCGGGTGTGACAGTTTGGTATCAGATCTCTAGGTTAAATTCTTCGGACCTAAGGTTGATAGTAATTGAGGAATATGGATATTTGGTGATAGCTAAGAAATAATCGATAGTAATTGAGGCATATGGATATTTGGTGTAAGCTAAGAAATAATTTGAAATTTTTCGAGGATTTGATGGTTAGTAAAATATTGGGTGTATGAAAATTAGCAAATTATTTGATATTTGGTGATATGGATTATGAGTAAGTCGTAGCTTTGAGCTAGAGATATAGAGAATTGTCTATATAGGTGCTGTTGGAAAATCAGATTCGTACCTGAATCTTGTGATGCATTTTTCGACCAGATATAGGCTGAATCTGTCATGGAGTCCTAAATGAAAGTTCTTTCTTTTTATCTTACGTTTCTAGGGGTTTCTGAATCGTCTTATTCGGACTCCGTATGAAGAAGTTAGGCTATAAACGGAATATGTAGGTCATTTTAGCTTTAAACCAGAATTTGGTTTTTGTTTGATTTTTCTCCTTAGTATGACTTGGAATTGATATTTGAGAGTTTAATAGTGGCTGAAAAATATACGTATCTCAGATGTGAAGTAAGGTTAGGAGACTTTGAAATGATATGATGAGTTTTGAAGATAATATATATGTGATTAAGAAAGCGAAAATGTGGAGATGTCAATTAATTGTTTTGGAGGTTGATTAATTGGAGATTATGATAGGAGTTGAATAAGTTATGAAATCTTAATTGGAATAAATGATATCCAAATTCAAAGTGCAGATCTATTATTGAACTTCATTGGGTTGAGGTTTAGAATTATTGAGAGTTATATAAATGATGTTTAGAGAGATACCGATGTTACTGATCATTGAGAAGTAAAGTGGGAGAATATATTAGAGTTCATGATTTGATGATTACATATGAAAATTTGGTAAGCTTACATAGTGTTTGAGGAAATCATAAGATATGAATTTTGAGGACAAATTTTTCTGATCTTAAGCACAGTTTGAGGTAGGAAATTAAGAGATAAATATGATATAAGAGGATATATATATTGATAATTGAAATTTTGTAGTACATATATTGTTAATAGAAGTTATTTTTAGTTGAAGTTTGTGTGATTATGGTTTAAGTTTATCTAAGGATCAAATTGAGTGTTTATAGGTCAAATAAGAAAATCGAATGATATTATAGATTTATTGACTTTTATGGGTGTAAAGATATTATTGGGAGTTTGGAGAAGATAAAAAACATGGATTGTCGTAATTTAGGTACTCTATATTTCTTGATTATATAGTTTGGAGAAATGATTGAAGTTTATTTGGTTGGATTGATGGTATATATATAGTGATGATTATAAAAAAAAATAGCAGGTTACCTTAATTAATTTTAAGGAGTTAACTGGAGAATTATAAGAGTGATATTGATATTAAAATTTTATGGAAATTAGTCTTATTGATAGGAAATTGTATCATCATAATGAGGTTTATATTGGTGATGTTGATGTTGAGGTTTATGAAATGACTCTTATAAGAGTGATGATGATGTTGATGCTAATGATTGAAGATTATAATATAAATAGTTATTGGAGTGAAAAATTATAGATTTAAGTATTATTATGATGAAATGTGATTATAGGTGTATGATGTTTATTGATTGGAATTATTTGAAGTTTAAGACAAATATAAGATCGTACGTATTAGCGGTTCAAAAGTGATATTTTTGAAGTCTGTAGAACTTGGAGATAGGTGAAATATATTTGATATATATACAATTGATGGAATCAATTGTGATTTAAAGTGAGATTTGGGGTATGTTAGGAAGATATGAATGATATTTGAAGTTTTAATGTGGATTATGGTTATGAAATTAACTAGGTTGAAATTGAGAGTTACTAAGAGTTATGTATAAATACTTGTAACATTGATGTGGATACGGATAAATCATGGAGTTAATGGAATGAAACATTAGAATTTGTGGTCTTATGATGATTATAAGGAATCTTGATAATGTGAAATAATTTTGTGATCTTGGAGATTATTTGAGGAAGAAAATTTAGATTAGAGAATGTGAATTTCGAGGACGAAATTTCTTAAGGTGGGGAGAATTGTCACGACCGTGTCTAAATTTCTAGAATTTATACCTAGATATTCATATATATTATAAGTATTAGGGGATGTGATTTTTATTTGGTGATATAGGGAAAGTTTGAAGTTAATGTGATGAGTTTATATGTAATTAAAAGTTAGGATAATTTTTAAAAGATTATAGAAAGATAGAGGATCAAAACAGATATTTTTCAATTAGAGATATGTATCTCAATTTTCCAGATACATCCGGTGGAATCATCATCTTCTTATTTCTTTTATTTCCTTTTTCTTTTCCTTTTTAAAATTCATCAGTTTTCTCTGAACCGTTTCTCCACCGTTTCTTTGATTTACGGAGATTCGACCGTCCGAATCACTTGAAATTTAAAATATAGCATCCTTATGTATAGATCTAGAACCTAACCGAAGAGTTTTTGAGTTTCGACAGTGTTTGGAGAGGAAATGTCTTAGACAGAGTTTAGAGGCGAATTGAACGAGTTTATGGTTTTCAATTAGTAGCCAAGGTAAGTAACTATCAACTATATTTTGAGTTTTATGTATATAGATATATATATATAATCAAAGAATTTTCATTTATTGATATTTTAAGGTTATGCAGGAATTTTGTAAAATTAGGGTTTTCAACGATTTTGCTTTTTATTGTGAAATTATGGTTCAATTGAAGCTATTGACTATGCTTCTATGTGAATTTCAGATTTTACTTGATTATGTTGATTTAAGGCTTCATTTGATTGATTTACATATGTATTTTTAAGGTTTAATTTGGTTGATTTACATATATACATATATGTTTTTGGTTTCAATGTATATCTATATTGAATAAAATGAATTTGATGATTTCTTACGAATTGTTTTTGGATTGAGAAATCTGTTGCGGTTATTGTTGTTATTATTTTGGATTGAAGTCCAAATATGATTTTTATGATACAAAAGGGCTAATTGAAGCCAAACGATTTATGGTTATGAAATAGTTTGGAATTTGATTGTGAAAGGATATTTGAACACATTATGATTTTATGATTTTATATCCATCGAGAGTTATCCGGATCGGTGGCTTTATATTTGAAGACCATGTTCAGTGAGGGACATGGCCTGTATACACAGTCTTAAGACCTATTGGGTATGGCAGCGAAGTGTTGGGTAAGACCATATGGGATAGGCAATGTTAAGAGACGTCTCGATTATATATGTGGTTATGTATTGATACTTAAGGGGAGAAACTCGATGATGGATTCAATGTTTTAAGTTCATTTGGATTATGTTTTCGGTTATGATTGATTTTGATATAAGGTTTTACGTTTGATTAAATACGAGTTGGTTTGATAAAACACTTATTTGATTACAATATTTTATAAGGGTTTGAACTCAAGAATGGATACAAGATTATATATTTTTATGGTTTTGGTTTACTACTTTGACTATATATAAACTTAAGTTTTGAGTATATTTTATAAGGTTTTGATTAAATCCCTTTATCAATGTATATGTGTAGCTATGTTAAGTAAAGTTGGTTTTTATAGCTGATAGTTTCTTACTGAGATTTTTGTCTCACGTTTTTAAATGTTTTAATGTTTTTAGGTGAGAAAGTACAGAATATAGAGAAGGTTACCGCCCGATTAGGCGAGGTTTGGAAGTTGGCTGCTTATTGTTAGAATTATGGTTAGAACTTTGGTATTGCAATTGTATTATAATGATATGTGAATAAATTGGAGACTCCTAAGTATTGATTATTATCTTTCTATTTCACGCCCGATGCCGATGGAGGTCATTTAGGGTCGGGTGTGACAAGAATAATATAAGTATTATGCTGGAATAATAGAACTATTTTGTTGGAAAAATTGGTACGCTGATTTATTCTGTTGAAACAATATAAATATTATGTTGGAACAAATGATACACTGATTTGGAACAATTTCGTACACTATCGAAACAATGTAAGTAGGACAAAAAAACGTGCCCAGAAAATTATCAAAAAATTCCAAAATACGTAAAAAATCATTTTAAGAAACTTTAATTCTTGGCTCAAAACGAGATTCCTTACGGTTTTGACCCAAAAAATTATTGAAGCATGTAAAATGGATAAAATTAAGCAACAAGTTTTATTATGACTAAACCGTCAGAAATATCGCTTTGACCCAAGAATTAAAGTTTCTCAGAATAATGTTTTACATTGTCTAGAATTTTTTGAGAATTTCCTGGGCACTTTTTTTTTACCAGAAAATGCCCACCCGGATTCCGTTCACCGAAATTTTTTTTACTTGAGCTTCAGGGATCTTAAAACGACCGTCTAATTTAGACGAGTCTAATAGTATACAAATTTTTAAAAAACGAGGTTAGAAATGTCGGGAAAATGTATTTTAAAGAAAAGAAATAAAACAATTTTCTCTATCATCTCTTTCCTTTTATTTACAAATTTGCCAAGAATAATAGAATTGATTTGGAACAATTGGTAAACTGATTTATTATGTTGGAACAATATAAGTATTATGTTGGAATAATAGAACTATTTTGTTAGAAAAATTGGTACGCTGATTTATTCGGTTGGAACAATATAAGTATTATGTTGGAACAAATGGTACACTGATTTGGAACAATTTCGTACATGTCGGAACAATGTAAGTAGGACAAAAAAAACGTGTCCAGAAAATTATCAAAAAATTTCAAAACATGTAAAACATCATTTTAAGAAACTTTAATTCTTGGCTCAAAAGAAATTCCTTACGGTTTTGACCCGAAAAATTGTTGAAGCATGTAAAATGGATAAATTAAGGAACAAGTTTTATTGGGACTAAACCGTAAGAAATCTCGCTTTGACCCAAGAATTAAAGTTTCTCAGAATAATGTTTTACATTTTCTGGAATGTTTTGAGAATTTTCTGGGCACTTTTTTTTCGTCAGAAAACGCCCACCTGGATTCCATTCACCGGAATTTTTTTTTACTTGACCTTCAGGGATTTTAAAATGACGGAAAAATGTATTTTAAAGAAAAGAAATAAAACAATTTTCTCTATCCTCTCTTTCATTTTATTTACAAATTTGCCACATTGTCCTTTCTAATTATCATCAAAACTACATAGTTTTGTTATGTCACACAATAAGCTTATTGTCACACTCTAACCACTTGTCACACTGGATCTTACCCCTATATATATATATATATATATATGAGTTGGCTTGGGTCCTAAAACATGAGTTGTGTTTTCCTTGTGCTAAAAGCAGGTAATTCAAAATAACATCGCTTGCAAAAGGATTTTTATGAGGGATAAGGTTGAAATTTGGTAGATATAAGTTTAACATTTCCAATTTAAAGCAATTTTAAATTTGAGTAACAGTCTTGTTTATAGAGTCCAAAAGTTAACTATTTGTTACATTAAGAGTATATCTTACTTCCTGGTGTAGTTGAATCATGAAAGTCCATTTGTCAATCTGCGATTGCACTGTCAAGACCACAAGCAGCGATGAATACGAGAAATAGACCCAAGCAAAGGTTAAGCAACCCCACTTCACTCTCATATAGGTGGTTTATTTTTCTCATAATTCTGACATACAGAGAATCATTAACAGAATAGCTTAACCTTTCTTGTTTTATATCATTATTTACATCATATGAATGGACTAGGATTGACCCCATAATGACCTTACGAAGTTTATACAATTAGGATGTCCCTTTGAACCTACAACTTGGAATCTCCAGTGGATAAGGTTGGGTTTTTCTTCACATAAAGTCTTAAATATTAATGAGTTTTAGTCTCATTCCTGTTGATATATTTTCAACTTGATTTCGGTTTAACACTTTGGTTAACGGATTTGTAGTATCATCTTTTTATCCTATAAAATTAATAGAGATGACATCCATTGAGATCAATTATTTAAAGGTGTTATGTTGATGACGCATATGTCGATTTTTACCATTATACATTATGTTATGTGCTCTACTAATCTCTGCTTGATTATCACAATGTATACAAATTGTGGGCACATGCTTTGGCTCTGCATGAATATCCTCCAAGAAGTTTCATAGCCACTCGGCTTCTTCTCCGGTTTTATCCAAGGCTATAAACTCATACTCCATAATGGATATGGTTATGATCGTTTATCTTGGTGATTTCAAGGCCTCCTATTGGAAACATGTATCTACTCCTACCTTTGGAATCTCGTATATTAGATATCTAACTTCTATTAAAGCTTCTAACACATCATGTTTCTCTCGTATAGTGTAAATTGTAATCATGCAGATTGACATGAGTAATATAAATGACGTGTCATGTTCCGTTATCGATGTCTAAATTCGTATATTTTTTAAACGTTATTTTATATGTGGAGCTTAAATTCACATTTCTTTTTCCAAAAACTACGGGACATTTTCAGTACATTATCCCTAAAATAGAAAAAGAGAAAAAAGTTAGGAAGATTAGGAAAATAATTGAGCAATGATTAGAGATGTTATTGTTAATTAAGTTTGTCAGCAGGATTAAACCTACGTGTTCTCTTTCAATATTTTGGGAGTATTTATTAGTCTATATGATTGAGAGGATAGGATAGGAAGACGTGTCAGCATATGATAAGTGGGGACAGAAAACCAATAAAACAACGCAACTTGTCAAAAGCTTTTAATGATGGCAAATTCTATACAAAGGAGGAGGACCCAAAATCACAATTTTAAAAGTACTGGTACTCATTTTTTAATTATCCACCAGTTTTTTTTGTACTAACTTTAAACATGTTGTCTCTCAACTATTTTTTTTTATAATCACTCTCAACTAAATTTTTATGTCTCATTGAAAAAGTAATTATTTACACTCCATATAAAAATTCTCTCTATATATATCATCTCAAATTTATTATAAAAAGGGTTAAGATGTAAAAATACCTTTAACATTTTGGATCAATAGCACTTCTACTCATAACGTCTAAAATGATGCAACTTTACCTCTAATGTTTGTAGCTAAGAGCAATTTTGCCCCCAACGTTGATAAATTGGGTCAATTTTAGACACTATTATAAAACACGGATATTTTTGTTCATTATTTTGCATCAATTGAATATTAATTCATTCTAAAAAAATGATTTCATGTTTTTTGTAATTTAATAATAGAATTGGAGATTAATATTTATAAATTCGGTGAATTTTTTTTATCTAATTCGTACAAAAGACAGTATACTTTTTATTATTTATTATTTTTATTTTTCACATTCCAACATATGTTTATGATTTGTTACTGATAAAATGACGCACATGTGAAGTGTACATGATAAGATTCATGATCGAGAAGACAGTTTGATGAATTATTTCTGAAATTGACCCAATTTATCAACGTTAGAGGTAAAATTGCTATTGGCTACAAACGTTAAGGGTAAAATTGCACCATTTTAAACGTTAGGGGTAAAATTGCTCCTGACCCAAAACGTTAGGGGTATTTTTGCACCTTAACTCTTATAAAAAATTCGTTTCCAACTGATTATAAATAAGAATAATTTTCCTTTCAAGAGAAAATAAGAATAATTTTCAAAATTTTATTTGTTACCATATATTTTTAAAGTTTCGTATTAAAAAAAAATATTATACCTCTACTATCAAACTAAAATTAGAAAGAAAAAAAAGTAAAAAGTAAATCTGGTGCTTTGATCGATGTGTAATGACAGTTTCGTTATTTAAAAGTTTATAAACAGAGTCTATATTTTGTAAATTTTGCGGTAAAATGATACATGAGTCAATTTTTCAGTCAAACAATACTTGTACTTTAGTTAATTTACAAAATTAGATCGTGTATTTTAGATAATTTGCAAAATCAGTTTTTTTAATTGATCCATATTGCTCCCTAAATACTCATGATAATAATTTTTGAAGGAATCACTGAGTTTGTAAACTGAAAAAAAAAACAAACACAGATTCATGTTTGTAAACTTTTAAACTACGAGTATTGTATCGACCAAACCACAATTTTTGATTTTGTACTTTTCTTTAAAAAATTATGCCTATATATATATATATATATATATATATATATATATATATATATATATATATATATATAGAGCCGGCCTAGCGGGTCGCCTAAGACTTTTAATTTAGAACAACCTCCAATCCAAAATTTATTTTAATTACACTGTAATCTTTATATGAATTTAATAGTAATCATATCTAGAAAATAAAATATAGTCAAATAAAATGGAATCGAAAATCAACAATAGTAGCGCGCACTGACTTTTTTTTCAATCATCACCTCTCAACTCAATAGCACAGTAGGGGTTACAAAATATATTTCACAAATTTTCTCTTGACAATAAGGGTAAAGTACCAAAAAAAAAAACTTGTAATTGCCCGATTTACAAACACAATCTCATAGTTTAAACAATTGTAAATAGAGATTCTATTTTATGCTGTTTGTAGTAAAAATGTTTGTGAGTCAATTTTTCGGTTAAAAATACTTGTCGTTTAGTTTATCTACAAATTCAAACTTATTAATTTCTTCAAATTGTTTCATTCTCATATAATTAGCGGCGATAACAATTTTTTACGTATACTGCACAAATCTCAGATTTATGTTTGCAAGTTTTTAAACCACGAAACTGCGTTTGTAAAAAGGTCAAACTACTTGATCTTTTTTTACTTTACTCTAACAATAATATAATTGCTAAATGTTTTGTTTTTATAATTGTTTCAAAAGTTTAATTTTTATTTGGTTTTTCTTGATTCACTAAAAAAATTAGTTACTTTTTCTTTTCAAACAGAGAACACTAGCGGTCTAAGAGCATCTTTAATAGAGGTTCCTAAAAAAGTGCCAGCTCATATGAAATTGGGTTTGATAACTTTTAAATGATGTTTACTATTGGAGTGATGGTGAGTGCCAATGAAGGTTACCAATTTTTGGCAACATTTGCTTCAAGGTTGTCAAACTTTTTTAATATAAAAAAAGTAATTTACTTGAATACTATTGGTGCACATTTTGATAGTTTCCTCTCTCATTTCACTGTTGGTTGATAATATTTATAATTAAATAAATTATCTATTAAGTAATGATTTGTGGGATCATTGTGACAACTTTTAGAATTGCTTACTAATAGAGCATTTTTAAATAAAAGTTGTCAAGAGTGATGTGCATTATTAAATTAATAAAATATTATATTTTAGTATGATGTGTTAAGTTTTGGTACTTTTTGAATCAACCTCTATTGGTGATGCTCTAATGCCTCTAAGATGATAGAGCACCCTAATGGGAATAACTCAAAGAGCAAATATTATGAAATGATATTACATGAATAAATAACAAAAATTCTAGACAGAGTAAGTAGGACTTTAATCCTTATATGTATATTCTTTCTAGTGGTTCAGATCAATTGTTTGCTGTGTGTGTGTTTTTTTAAGGGATAACTAAGGTAGCAAAATAGGTTTATGGTTTTTGAAAAAGTGTCAATTTTTTTTATTAAATGATAGTTTTTTTTTGTAGAAAGTATTTCCGGCTTTTTACTCCGAAATCATAATTAAGTATAAAATTTCAACTAAATCATATTGCTAAAATTAATTCTAAATATGATTTTAATCCTAATTTAAAAAATTTAAACCCTAATTCATAAATTTTAAATTTTAAAAAATATATTTTAAACTCATAATTTATAAATATTAATCTTTAAAATATACTAAAAATAACAATTTACTTATTTGAAATATAACATAATTATAAATAATTTTTAAAAAAAGGGATTAGATGGAAGGTGGAGAATGGGAGAACTATTAGAGTTTGGGAGGATGCTTGGGTACCTAATTTAGAGGGCTTTCGCATAAATTCCTTTTTAGTCCCTAGATTGGAAAACTTGAGAGTAAATGACCTGTTATTGGAGAATGGGAGAGGGTGGAATATGGAGAGATTGAATGGGTGCTTCAGTGAAATAGAAGTGCAAGCCATC